>NC_056741.1:1838902546-1839195046 GCF_019279795.1 Protopterus annectens
AGATATAAACCATGGAAAAAGGCTTCTTGACCAGATAGGTGGACTTGGCTGAGGACCCTTTTCAGCCACAATCTGGGTGCAAATGCAAAGTTAGAGAAACAGCAGAAATGAGAGTCATTCAGTTAAGAAAATAATAGTAATTCAGGCACAGAAAGGCAGTCAGCATTTTGGTTTTGCGAATGTATTTGGTGAGGTGTGATTGGCTGCATTACTGTAGGAAGCTGATTAGTTTCATACAGTTATGTGTTTTGTTTTATTTTAATTTTGTTATTTTGGGACAGGGGTATGTGGATTTGGTGGTCATGACTGGCTACATTAGCAAGGCTGACGAGCTTGAAAGGGGGCATGTGAATTGGGTAATTTATAGAAGGTAGCCAATAGGCTTCCTGCAGTTCGCAGAATTCTTTTTTTCTCTTCACTTGAAGAGCAGAGGGGGGTGCCATACCTGAAATCAACGGTTCCTTTCATACTGAGCAGGATTACTATTGCAACAGCACATTATCAGCAAGGTAAAACTAACCTGTCTCACAAAGATCTAAACCCCAGCTCATGTTCCCTATTAGTTGTGAACAGTGCAAAGATTGGTGAATTCTGCTTCACAATGGCAAGAAGAGCTGACATAAAGGATCAAAAAGCAATATCCCTATAAATGCTTGGCTGCCATATATCCCTATAAATGCTTGGCTGCCAGAAGCCAGTTATCCCTGTGGTAACCTTTCTGACACCACCTGCTTAAAACCAAAAAAAGCCACTAGGATCATGAGACCCCACTTTCACTGTCTGTATTCATACTGAAAATAAAGATCATTCCACGGGAGGTTTCTGTCCTCCCTGAGCTTGCCTTAGGGCAGATGCACTACTACAGGTGTACCAGCCCAGTTAAACTCCTCACCTGCCACTGTCCACTAAATGAGCCAGCTATGTCTCTGCTTGTGCCTGTCCGTCTCCTAGATACCTTACACTTTTTTTCCCTAATGACTGTGCTCGCCAAGCAAAGTCCAAAGAGTCTGTGGTGACTGACTGCTTTGGATCAGGTGGTTAGAAGGGGAGACCGGGATTCAGAAACATCTGAGGTCTTCAGAGTGATCTTTCTCCTCACAAATCCCAGAACTGGAATTTGAAAGAATAATGGCTATTGGTACTGTGACCAAAGAGACTTCAGATATCACTGCATCTTTCCCATGTAGAGTCTTGAAAGAGGTGCCAAAAGAATCACACATGCCACAAGACCAAGAATCCTGAGCTACTTCCTGGCAGTGACTGAAGTCTGATAGGAAAACCTAAGGAACAGATCTACATACAGATTGTTTTTTTTCATCCTGTTGATCAGCAGCTCTTTGTATCGAGGTGCCTAGCAGACTCCCCAGGAAGAAAATCCTATGTGATGGAGTGAAAAAAGACTTTTCAATGTTCACTTGGAACCCCAGCCTGTGTAGACACTATCAATGTAACATGAACTCCTCAACTGGGTGAAAGACTGCAAATATGAGCCAGTCATCTAAATATGAAAAAATATGGATACCCTGTAGCATGCAATAGGCTACGACAGGAGCTAGACACTGCCAACACTCTTGGAGTAGTGCACAACCTGAAGGGTAAGGCACAAAACTGGTAATGTGATCCAGACACAAAAAAGTCTCAGAACCCATTTATCTGAAACAATTTGCTGCTAAAGAGAAAAACTGAGATTCAGACTTTCTGGAAAGGATAAGAGACCACCAGGGTTTGACTTCCTGCCTTTTTTCTTGGTTAACTCCCTGACATTTCCTTTTAAACTTCTGCTTATTCAGAATTCTACTAAGACTTAATTTTGTTTCTTGCCAAAACTGGACGAGGGAGCAGAAACTTCCTTGGAAACTTTGAAGGAAGAGAGGCTGAAAAATCTGGAAGATTCCCTGAATCAACTTACCTCTCTCGTACCATTTTTAATGATGTCTGCAGGAGATGGTCTAAACACTAATTCTCTATCCATGGAAGAATTTAAAATCTCACTTTTATGTCATCTGGAAGATTCTGAGAATGCAGCCATGCTAACCTCCTTAACACAGTACCAGTGGCATCAGCCTAAAAAAAGGAATAGTAACCTGAGAAATAGAAGAATCAAAACCACCAAAGCAGCTTTTTACCTCACGAGTGTGCTGTATATAAAAAACATTCCTCATACTCTCACAATTTCTTAGAATATATTTTAACATATCAGCCTGACAATTTAAATTTCTAAAAATACATGGAAGTTCCCCTCAAACACCAAAACACCACAGACCGCCAGCGCACAAGACTGCTGCAACTGACACAGCACCCAAGACACATAGCAACACCAGTGTCCAAATACCAAGCCCTTTAGGCGCAACACTCAAACCAAATTTTCTTGTCAATGGAGACTCCATAGTGACACACTCGACTGTTCCACTCACAAGTTTAAAGGAGAATGTCACTGTCAGCTGCTTGTCAGGTGCCAGGATTCGTCAGATCAAGCATACACTCAGATTTCTCTGCAGCAACTACCATTATGACTCTTTCATTGCTCATGCTGGAGTCAACGACCTGAGCCGTACCTCGATGGACTATATAGAGAGAGACATGATTGAGCTCTCTGACTGTGTCCCAGGCAGGTATGTCCCTACTCCTGAGCAGCATACTTCCCTCACCTAGAATGATGCCACAGTATAAACAAAAATTGATCAATTTCAATAATTGGCTTAGTTTTTGGTGTCATTCCAAGGGGATCCAGTTTATCAGACTGGGACGACATGGTCATCAAACCTTGCTGCTTTGCCAGAGTTGGTTTGCACCAGAGACTACGCTTTAGGCTTTTGGTAAAGGGTCTCGTCTCCCCCATAGTTGTCAGACTGGGATAACATGGTCAAAAAACCTTGCTGCTTTGCCAGAGACGGTTTGCACCAGAGACTACGCTTTTGGCTTTTGGTAAAGGCCCTCGTCTCCCCCATAGAGCCTTTAGGCACTGTCTCAAAAACAAAATTGCTGACGTGAAAATTGCTAATCATAACAAAATAAGAGTTATACTGCTAAATGGTAAAAGCTTAAACCAAAAACTGCACACCCTGGAAGAACTCCTATCATTGCAGGATGTAGATGTCTGTGCAATCACAGAAACCCGGTTAAAGGCCTCAGAGTACCCTGGCCTTGCAAGGCTACAATGCCTTCCACACCTTCAGACTGCAAAACTAATGTGGGAGAACCAAAGGAGGCGGTGTTTCTATCTACATTAGAGATAAATTCACCTCCCAACTAGTCAGACAGGACAACTCCATTGAGTTACTCCAAGTTCAGATTACTGTGGAAAGACCCCCGTTCAAGTCCTAACTAGTTACAGATCCCTCTCTATGGATCATAATACACACTAGGCCTACTTGACCAAACTGGAGTTGATCCAAATATTGCCAAACACACTGGTCATGGGGGATTTTAATTATCCCACCATCAGGTGGGAAACATACTCTAGCCCTAACTCACTAGCACAAAAGTTCACTGACTTTGTTAACTCAAATGCCCTGGAACAAATTGTTCAATCCCCAATAAGAGGAGCAAACATATAAAGTCTAGTCCTCACTAACATGACAAACAGATGCACCACTGCAACTATCAGACCCTCACTAGATAAATCTGACCACAAATCAGTCAACTTCAAACTGGCACTAACACCAGAGCTCACAAAGGGTGAAGTCAGACTAAAAAAACTTCAAGGCAAACTATACCCTCCCAAGAGAAAGTATAAATGCATTCCAGGCACCACCCTTAGCTGGAAGTGGTAACACCAAAGATTGCACTAAAGCCCCGTACAATCACTTGTATAAGTGTATAGACTTGGCTGTTCCAGACAGAATCAAAGTCAGAGGCCCAAGTAAAAACAAGCTGTCCTGGTGGACATCCAGCATCAAATTTTACAACAAATGCAAAAAGTTGCTGTCTAGGAAAACTAAGCAATGGAAATGCAACCTCCCTCAACAGGCAAATAAGAAAACATGTCAAATCCTCCAAGGGTAACTGAGAAAAACTTGGCAATCACAGCCAAGAATAACCATAATGCCTTTTACAGCTATGTATGCAGCCTAAATCATAGGACCCAAGCATGCGCCAAACTAGTGATTAATGGTACTACACACACTGATCCTGCAGATAGCAAACTTGCTGCCGGACAGATATGGTGAAAATTTCTCTCCTTTATCCCCTCCAAACATATCACAAACCTTGCCCCCAGCCCCCCACCCTACACATCTGAAGAGCAGGTCACTAAACCCTCGTCTAGAGCAAAAGACACAGCCTCTGTGGGACCAGGTGGCATCCCAAGCTGTCTTCTAAACAAACAAAACATGAACTAGCATCACCCTTAAGTACCCTATTCAATCACAGCTTAATCACAGGCAATGTTATTCCCCTCCACAAAGGTGGCTTAGCAACAGACCTGAGGAATTACAGACACACAAGTCTGGCAGGCCTCATCTGTAAGGCCACAGAACATATCAAAGACCTCAAAGACACAGGCAACCTCCAAGCCCTGGATCTGACCTAATTCAGCTTCAAGGGCAGATTCTGCCCGTTAAACCAGGTAGATTTCTTCAAAAATGTGACCAGGGTCACTGACAAGGGCAAATCTGTGCACACAACATACCTTAACTTGGCCAAGGCCTTTGACACAATCCCACACTCAGACATTGCTGATAAACTTAGCAAACTGAATGTAAACCCCTTTACTGAAAGATGGTTTGCCAACTAGCTCACAAACCAGTCAAACACTATCAAAGTGGGTGACTCCACATCAACCAGAAGACCTGCCCCCAGTGGGGCACCACAAGGGTCAGTGCTGGGCCCCCTACTGTTTGATATATACTTCTCATAAGTTCAGGCCAAAAATAAGGGGCTGTAGCTGACCAAATTTGTGGACTACAAACTGGATGAAACTGAGTCTCCAAATGTCAGTATACTTCAGGAGGGTCCTACACAGACCAATGACTGGCGTCTTTATCACAGTCTCAAACTAAATGCAAAGAAATCCATCATCATTTCCTTTGGTAAAAACAATGTCCCTTCATACCATCAAATTAACAGTACCCTATGGACCTATGAAGTAGTAAGGGATCTGAGATCACAAGTAGACTACAACCTTAACTTTGATCACCATGTGTCTACTGTAGTAAGGAAGGCCTTCTACATATCACACTTGATTAGCAAAGGCATCACCTCGAGAGCAAAGGAGGTTATATCCCTTCTATAATTGAGTATAATGCCCCTTTTGGCATGTACCACACAAAGCACCTGCAGCAACTGGAGAGAGACCTCAGAGGTTTCTAACAACCATCATCAAGGGACTCCAGCACGTGCCTTACACAGACCGACTAAAGTCCCTGTCACTATACTCAGTATCGTACGAACTTCTTGGGGGAGACTTATACTTGGGTTGCACATCTGACCCAAACCTAATGAATTTGCTGCATATCCTTAAATCAAATGGGACTACAGCTACCAGTTCTAGGGACTTAAATATGGCCTATTACTTGAATAGGATGTGCTGGAGGGACAGATTTGTCTCCCAGCAACTGCCGCATCTTTGGAATAGGCTGCCAATTCATGTGAAGCAGGGCACCTCTAGGATACTGTTCAAAAGGCACCTGGATTGAGTGGATGGGGGTACAGTAAATTCATACTGGGGATAGGGTGCACAGCTCTCCTGATATGGGCAGTCATTACTAAATGCAATCCTGGGTACTGACTACAGTATCTATCGTATTACATTGGGATGAAATGGCTAGGTTTGAAATGACCCATATGATCCTAAGTTGAAGAAGCAAACATTTTCCCCAAACTTAACAAAAGCTTTACCATCCTTGTCAGAAGGATAAAAATTAATAAAGTTTTCCTGCCATAACATTCCATCCGAGTTGTCGATCTTCATTCATTCTTGACTGCTTGGTTCCGGTTATGATCCTCAGAACTGACTCGGCCATTATAATAAGCTTGCGCCAGCCAGAAACTCTCTCAAGTCAAGGCTACCCATACTGCCTCTCATCCCTCCCCCTCAGATCGAGTTTGCCCATAAAGTAGAAAAATCATGAAAGCTTTGTCAGAGCAACAATCCTACTAGGATCCCAGGACTAGTTCTGAACCTCCAGGAGTCTTTTGGAGGAGGGGTAGGGGGGGGGATATCAAGAATGAATGAAGATCGACAACACCGATGGAACATTATGGTAAGAACATAACTTCTTTATCTGTTGTGGTCAATCTTCATTCATTCTTGACTGCTGAAGACAGAGTTCCTAGCTACTTTAGACCTTGGGAGGCCCTAGGGAAGGATATTCCTGAGCACAATAGTGCCAAAGGATGCTCTTCCACTGGAGACTGTATCCAATTTGTAATGAGTGATAAAGGTATGGGGGGCAGCCCAAGCTGTGGCTGCACATATGTCAGCCATAGAAGCTCTGGAATGAAAGGCTACTGAAGTGGAACCAGACCTGGTAGAATGCGCATTAATTTTTGTTGATATTTCCAGCTTATTCTGGCTATAAACTAAGGTAATGCAATCTCTCAGCCATTTTGACGGGGTAACTTGAGACTGGTTTGCCCAGTCTGGTACTTGAAAAAGACAAACAGTTGGTCTGATTTTCTAAATGGTTTTGTTCTATCCAGATAAAAATGTAATTGTCTGTGTACGTCCAACAAATGTAAGCAATATTCTTGTTTGAGAAATTTGGGAAAAAGACTGGTAAATCTATGGTTTGATTAATATTGGCATCTGACACTACTTTAGGTAGAAAGGAGGGATTAGTTCTGAGCGATACTCTCTTTCTAAAAAAATGATATACACATGTCTAACACACAGGGCCTGCAACTCTGAAATTTTCCTGGCCGAAGTGATGGCCACTAGGAATAGAGTCTTCCAAGATAAAAATGTGATATCACAGGTGGCTGCTTCCTCGAAAGGCTGACGGACCAAACACTGCAAGACCAACATTAAATTCCAGGGCACAATGGCTCTCTGAAAGGCAGTTTCAAATGTAGAGCGCCCTTAAGAAAAGTTTTGCATAGACAGTGAGACATCAAGGAATGGTCATTGAACTATTGTGGAAATTTGAAATGGCAGCTAAATGAACTCTAATGGAAGAAGTAGAGGCTCCCAAATGAAATAAGGTGGTTAGGTATTCCAAGACCCTATCGATCGAGGCTGAGAAAGCATAAATACCTTTTTCATAAGACAAAAACACAAATCTCTTCCATTTACTAAGTTAACGTTTTCTGGTGGAAGGTTTATGAGAAGCCAAAAGTATCTTTTGAAATGGGGAAGGTAAATAATTTCACCTGGCAATTACTGGAAGTGGAGGAACAGCTTGAGATTTTGTAGGTCGGGGTGGACCAGGCTATGAGGATGAGATAACAGGTCCGGAGTTGGATCCAGAATCCACAGGTGGTGAAATAAGTGAGGCCAGAGAAAGGGAAACCAGACTTGATGGGGCCGATAAGGTGCAATGAGAATCACTTTGCTTCTCAGCCATTGGGCTTTCTTCAGAAACTGGGGAAATTAGAGGGATTGTTGGGAAAGCATAAAGTCGTCCTAGGGGCCAATCATAGAGATGAGCATCTCTTGGGGCCTCCCCTAGAGGGGGAGCTAGGGCAAAGTAGCTGCTGCATTTGTGGAAAGGTAAACAGGTCACAGCACAGCTGACCTCATAGACGAAAAATCGTCATCGATACATTGGGACTGAGAGACCAATCGTGAGGCAGGAGAATGAACCTACTCAATTTGTCTGCAATCATGTTGGAGTGCCCAGAAATGTGCATTGCTATCAGAAAGTGGTTTGGAGGGGATTGCCCATTGACAAACACTTAGGGCTTCCCAACAGAGGGTAGGATCTGGTCCCCCCGTTTATTGATGTACCAGACCACTGACATGTCTGACTGAATAGCAATGGTCCCTGAAGGGAGGTCAGACTGGAATGATTGTAACGGACTGCCCTCAGTTCTAGGATGTTCATATGCAAATTGGCCTGTTGAGGGGGACCAAGTGCCTTGGGCTGTCTTTCCTTGAAAATGCCCCCCCCCCCACCGCCACCCCATCAGGGATGCATCTGTGGTCACTACAGCCTTGGGCTGAAAGTGGGGAGGAAGTGTGACTCCATAAATTCTCTTCTGACTTTATCTGCCAAGGTAAGTCCTGCTTGCATCGGTTGGTTATATGGACTATGTGGAACACTAGGTGAGTTAAAAGTGACCACTGTAATGCCAGGAGCCATTGAAGCAGGCTCATGTGGTACCTCACCAGAGGAACTAGGGTGATTGTTGCAGCCATGGACCCAAGGAGCTGTAACACTAGACGAGCCAGAACTTTGTCTTGAGAGAGTATCACTTGAACTTGTGTCCTCAAGCTTACCAGTTTGTGAAGAAGAAGAGCAAACATGCAGGATTTTGTGCTTAGTCTTGCTCTGATGAATTCTATGTCCTGTGTGGGGAGTAGTTTTGGCTTTTCTCCATTTACAGAGATGCCTAGGCACTCTGCAAGCCTTACAATGGAGTCCAAGGTGGAAAGCACCAGATGCCTGGTGGGGGGCGTTGAGGAGCCAGTCGTCTAAATATGGAAACACACGGAATCGCTGCAGTCTTAAGTGAGCTGCTATCACTGCCATGCATTTGGTGAACACCCTGGAGGCTGCGGTGAGACCAAAGGGCAGTGCTCGAAATTGGAAAGGACTGGCTCCTAACCAGAAGCAGAGGTATCTTCTGGTGCGTTTGTCCATTTTTGTGTGTTAATACGCATCCTGAAGATCTATAGAGCACATCCAATCACATTTTGCCAGAAAAGGAAGGATAGACAAACAAAAAGGGTGGAAAATCAGATGAACACTCCTGTCCAAGGAAAAGAAAAGGCATCAGTCTTCCAGGTCTTCTTGCATGGAGTCTTGCAGCAAAATTATGACAGCAGATTGTACAGACAAGGAGCAAAAAGGTCTTGAGATTTCCCAACAGAAGGATCAAATACTGAAAGACTCCCTCTTTTAAATCCATGTTGCAAGTCTATATCTGGTTAGGCGTTCAAAAAGCTGATCATAAATCAGTTTATAGAATGTCACTTTGACTGGGAAAAACAGGGATACTGGGCAAAAGTCCTGTGGGGACGTGGCTGAGGAAGTCTTAGGAACAGAAATTATAAAGGAGTACTTGGGGAAAAAAGGGGGGGAGGAAGGAACACTTCTGGAGGGGACAGGTTGAAGATGTATGCAAAAGATTTAGTACTTTGCCAGGCATTCTCGGTGTTGGGGGGTGTAAAGCTGTTTAGACACTAAATTTAAAACAAATCCAGTCTCCAATATATTCCTAACAGATTTTACGGACATCTCCCCTGAAATAAAATGAGGAGGCTAGTCAGCTGAATAAAACTTCAATAAGCTCAGCCAATATCAAAACAGCTCCATTTCATACCTGCAATACACAATGGAAACAAATTAAGTGATAAACACACAAGATAAGGGATGCCACTAAGTCCCAGGGTAAAGTCTAAACTGTATATAGTACACTCAAGCGTGTGAAAATCAAGACACTTGACAGCTTTCAATCTGCAAATGTGAATACTTCATTTTCCAGGACATTCACCTACTTTATTAACACTTCAGACATAATTAACTGGCTCACATGGCTAGTCTTATGATGACTGAGTTTATGAATTATTCATGATTCAAATACATTTCTTAAATTAGTACCAAGAAAAATCAAACATGCTGACTCCAAACACAGTCAAGAAGAGCAGCAAAAATTGCTAAGTTCCAAACAGGCAGCAAAGGAACAAGTAATCCAAAATCCAAACACAGAGACCTGGAAACTGTATAGAAAATGAACTTTTAATATAAAAAATAAAAGCAGATGAGCACTTTCGCATACAGCTTCTTCAGATCTTTAGTAAAACACACAGCACACTAATGTTTAAACAGTATTACATAAGCAGACCTACATCACACTAACAAATAAAAATCCTCCAATGTAAGTAAATGGAGAGCATTCTATACAAGAAAAGCCAAAGCACTTAAAGAGCAATATACGCAAAAGCATCTAAATATATAAAATAAAAATAAACTACAAATACAGTCATACTTTCTGCGATCTACAAGACTTTAAAATAGGTTTAATAGAAACATGTTCATTCAGGCCAGGTTCACAATCTGTCCTGAAGTTAAGAATCCATTTCAGCTCTGTTTTCTCTGTTTTACTAGTAACGTCACCTAATCGCTCTGTGGAAACAATCAATAGCCATAAACCTGTAGACAGCACCTGCTTGCATAATATGCCTAGCTAATACATTGGTCTCACTATACCTCCTAATACAGTATACGTGGTCTCAGATTCTGTCATGAAGACATCTACTTGTCTTCCCTATATAAAACGCAGCATATATAGTGCAGTAAGCCAGATAAAACAGTTAGCTGTAACTTTAAATTTGAACAGTTGTCATGAGTAGGGAATATAAAAAGCTAATAGAGTCATCAATAAAAGGGCATTAATTACATCTCCCACAGGGATATGTACCAGGGGACAAATGTTCCTCATCAAAACTACAGGAACTCCTGTGGTAACACAACATCTGTTTAAGAAATAAGGAGTTCTTATAATAAAAATGAGGCCTCTCATGCACCAGCCGTGCTACATCAGAATCAGTCATAATAATATTCCAATTTCTATGAAAAATGTTTACAATGTCTGTTATAAGTGAATGTCAAACCTGTTCGAACAGGATCTGAAGCAGTGCACAAAACTCTTTTTTTTCTTATGGGTGACCCATAATAAGGTTTTCGAGTGTGGGTCTAAGCATCATTCCTTCCCTAGAGTCCTTTTCTATCCCTTTCTTAGTGTACCCTCTTCTTCCAAGATCTCGTTTAAACCCCTCAACAAACTCTCTACATTATTCATACAGGAAATGCTCATCGTTTGTCCTTTAATAGTCTTAAAAACATGGTATGGATGCATGCTAGATAGATGAACAAAGTGTGGTTTGTAACACTCTTTCCTATAAAGTCAGGTAGAAAAGCTGTCAGTACCACTTCTAGTAAGCCTTACATCCAAAATATCCATTATATCTGATGAATATTTCATGGTAAAGCTTAGAAAAGTTGTTGTAGTGTGCAAGAAGTCTACAAACTCAAACAATTCAGCAGATATCCCCAATCATAAAATAAAGAGGTCAACCACGATCTATCTGTAGAAGAGAACATGCTCCTTATACCCAGACTAATCTAAGAGGACACCCCTCTCTAACTGGGCTAGCACCATGTTGGCATAGCTGTCTGCACAGGAAGTGCCCATGGCCAGCCAACAAGCAGGAAATAATAAAAGTTATGTCCTAACAACAACATTTCATCTGTGTTGTCGATCTTCATTCATTCTTGGCGAATAGGACTGTGTTCTGACTCCGAACTGGCTTGCCCATTACACAGCTCGTGCCAGCCAAAAACTCTCAAGCTAAGGTTCTATCCGCAATGCCCCTCTCTCCATTACCTCAGATCGAGTTTGCAGCCAAAGTAAGGGAAAATCAGAAGTCCTGTCAAAGGTAAAACCTACAAGCCTCCCAGAACAAAAGTCCGATCCTTCTGAAGTCCTTTGGAGTGGGCAGGAGGGTGGGATGCCAAGAATGAACAAAGATCGACAACAAAGATGGAACGTTATGGTAAGAACATAACTTCTTTATCTGGTGTTGTCAATTTCATTCATTCTTGATGAATGGGACACAGTCCTCAACTACTTTTGATCCTGGATGGCTCTAAGGAAGGATATTCCAGAGCACAATAGAGCCAAAAAGATGCTCTTCCCCTGGAGACCATATCTAATTTGTAATGAATGATAAAGGTATGGGGAGTGGCCCATGTTGCGGCTGCACATACTTCTTCCACAGAAGCCTTGGAATGAAAAACAGCTGAAGTGGATACAGATCTGGTCAAATGCACTCTAACTGGCACAGGCAGCTTGAGTTTATTATGACTACAGATAAAGTAACACAATCCCTAAGCCATCTTGATAAGGTAACTGAGACCGGTTTACCAAAAGTGGGGTCTGAAAAGGATATGAATAACTGATCTGACTTTCTAGATTCTTTAGTGCTGTCCAAGCAGAAATGCAATTGTCTGTGGACATCTAGCAGATGCAAACAGGATTCACCTTTATTTGAAAAATTTGGAAAGAAGACGGGCAAATCTATAGTATGGTTAATATTAGATTCTGAGACCACTTTAGGAAGAAAGGACGGCTTGGTTCTTAATGACATCCTATCCTTGTGAAAAATCATATAAGGGTGTTTCACACAAAGCCTGTAATTCAGAAACTCTCCTGGCAGAAGTGATGGCCACAAGGAAGAGAGTTTTCCAAAACAGAAATCTGAGGTTGCAGTATCTGCTGGCTCAAAGGGCTGTAGGACTAAAGATTGTAGTACTAAGGTCAAATCCCATGGAGCTGCAGGATCTTTGAATGGGGGTTTTAGAGGTAAAGCACCTTTAAGAAAGATTTTGCATAAACGAAACATCAAGGTACGGTCATCAAACCCATTGTGAAAATTGGAAATGGCTGCTAATTGGACTTCAATGGTGGAAGTAGTAGCTCCCAGTTCAAATAGTGACGCCAAAAATTCCAAGACCTTGTCAATGGATGCTGAAAAGGGATCTATATTTTTTGTATGGGCCCAAATTGAGAATTTCTTCCATTTGTTAAGACAGAGTTTCCTAGTGGATGGTTCATGAGAAGCCATAAAGATCTTTTGCACTCTGATGAAAGTAATCTGTTCTGCCTGGCAATTAATGGAATTGGAGATACCAAGCCGGCAGCTTGAGATTGTGGAGACTGGGATGCAGCAATCCCTGGGGATGAGACAGCAGGTCTGGAACTGGGTCTAGAATCCAAGGACGGTGCACTAGGCGAGGCCAAAGAAGGGGAATCAGACTTGATTGGGCCAATAGGGAGCAGGGAGGATCACTTTGCTTCTCAACCTTTGGGCTTTCCTCAAGAACTAGGGAATCGTCGGAATGAGGGGAAAGGCATAAAGTCGTCCAGGGGGCCAATCGAGGAGGAGTGCATCTGTCTAGGCCTCCCCTATGCGGGGGAATTAGGGCAAAATAGCTGCTACATTTTGTTCATTGGAGGGGCGGAAAGATTGCAGCAAGGCTGGCCCCAACGACGAAAGATTTTCATCGCTATGTTGTGATTGAGAGACCACTGGTGAGGCAGGAGGACACACATGCTCAGTTTGTCCACAATCACGTTGGAGCTTCCCAGGATATTCGTTGCTATCAGGAAGCGATAGCCCATTTCCAAATCCCAAAGGCTTCCCGACAGAGGGTAGTGTCTGTTTCCTCCCTGCTTGTTGATGTACCTGACAACTGACATGTTGTCCGACTGGATTGGAACTGTCCCCGAAGGACAGACTGAAAGGCTTGCAATGCTAAAAGCACTGCCCTCAATTCTAGGATGCTGATGTGCAGATTGGCCTCTTGCCATAGTTCCCAGAGCTTGAAGTACGAGAAGAGCAGTAACCTTGTTTTCGGAAATGATTATCTGTACCCAAGACCTTAATTTTTGTAGACTGTGGAGAAGAAGAGAGGCTATACAAGAAACTGTATTTAAGTCTTACTCCTATAAATTCTAGATCCTGTGTAGGAGTTAACTAGGACTTTTCTGTGTTGACTGAAATGCCCAAATATTCGGAAAGGTGAAACACTAAGTCTGTGGCATGAAGCAGTAGATGCCTGGAGGGGGTGGTGAGGAGTCAGTCTAGGTATGGAAACGCATGGAATCAGCACAGCCTCAAGTGAGCTATTACCATTGCCATACATTTGGTGAAAACCCTGGGGGTTGTGGTGAGACCAAAGGGCAGCCCACGGAATTGGAAATGACTGGCTCCTAGCCAGAAGCGGAGATACCTCCTGGAGTGTTTGCCCATCTTTATGTGGTAATACGCATAATGAAGATCTAGAGTACATCCAATCGTTCTTCTCCAGAAAGAGAAGAAGAGACTGAACTGTGACCATCCAAAATTTTGTCTGCTGAAAAAACTTGTTCAGAAGGCTGAGATCTAATATTGGTCTCCAGTACCCTGTCTTTTTTTTCACTAAAAAGAACCTGGAGTAAAATCCGGATCCTATTTTAGTCTGGTGGGACTTCTTGGATGACTCTTTTTTCAAGCAGCTTTTAAATTTCTACTGCTGCTAGATCCCTTTGATGGGGTGGAACATAGAGGATTCGCTTTTGGGACTTTGGTAAGAGACTGAAGGGAATCTTGTAACCTCTGGTGTTAATTCTCTGCACCCAGTCTGAAGTCATCATTAGCCAGGCTGTTTGGTGCAGTGAGAATCTTCCCCGGACTGCTTCCAGAGGTAAGCAAATTGGGCCTCCATTCAGGAGCACTGGTAGGGTTGTCTGGAGAAGGAATCTCTGGAGCCCTGATTACAGGGACCCCCTCTGCCATGGGGAGGGTGTCTTCCATTAGAACTCTCTCCTCTGCCCAGAGGGAAGTAATCACCACGTGCCCCAAACAGGCCTTTGAGATTTTTTGAACCACATTTTTCCACTTCCTGATTACTAGAATGGATCATTAAGGAGTAGAGAAACGAATGCCCACAGCAGACAGGGTCTTTCTGTCTTTCACAAGTGGCTAGAGTGTCTCTAACTTTGGGGCCAAACAAGGAAGATCCGTCAATAGGAGCATTGATGGCAATGCCTGTACCTGCTGCCTTAGACATTCCTTTGGCTGCATGAGCCAATAAGCAGCATGGACGAGTTTGATATAGACTCCAGGGAGGCAAGCTGGGAGGGCAATTTTATCCTACACTTCGTGAGACACAGCTCCTGCATGGGTATCCAATAGCTCTTTTATCAGACCCCTATGGAGTCTAGTGAAGTGTGCCATGAAATTCAAAGACCTGAGAGCGAAGGTCATAATGCAAAGACCTGCTTCCCAAACCTGTCCATCATCCAAGACTCTCTGTTAGGAGGATGGACAGTGGAGCTGTCCACAAAGTTCTTTTTTGGTGGCGGCCGCCACCACCATGGCATCTACTGCTAATACCCTTCTCCAATGTGGTTGCTCTTCTGGTGCTGATATACTTATCTGGTCTCCAGGGAACTGGCTCTATGGAATCAGGAGCCTTCCACTCCTGCTGTATGACAGGCTTAATGAGATCGTCAGTGAGTGGGGTCACCCAGGAAGCAGATGGGTGAGCATGGAAAGCTTGCAAGAACAGATTTCTTAGAGACTGGGTTTAAGGGTTTCCAATCATCCCTATGTTTTAAGATTTCTTCCAAAGGAGACATAGTCAGGAGGTGACCTGGGGGAACCCTCCCCTTCATTGAAGTCTGTGTCTTCCATGACAGATTCTTCTGGAGAATCTAGATACTTCCTCTTGCAAGTCTTCTTATGGGATGGCTCCTCAGTGGGGATCTCTGAGGCAGACTCAGAAGAGGGACCCTGAACAGGGATGCCTTCCAGTTCCAGTGCCCACTGTCCCGACGCGAGAGATTTTTGTACCCTCTGGTTCACAGCTGCCACAATGGGACACTGGTGTAGATGGAGCCAGCTGAGGGCCCGGCGAGGCTAGAGCTCTCTCCATGATCTGGAAGCCAAGCCTACCTGAAGCAGGATGGGAGCCCAGAACAGAGAAAGACAACCTCGGAACTGGGATCATACCCTGCTCAGATGAGCCACCCTCCAAAACAGGAGCCGGGTAGGGTTTGAAACCATCAAGGCCCCAAGAACCAAAGACAGAGCCATGCAAACAACCAGTACCATGCTGTAGCCCCCAGAACTAACAGCCAAACCATGGTCCTGGGTGTCTATCGGGTCCAATGCAGCCAAAGACATCAGAGACGACCCCAGTACCGACGAAGGGGCTACTGTCGGCACAGAGACATGTGGAACTGGGATAGTCGAAGTGGTGGGCTCCAAATCTTGAAAAGAGATCAGAGGAGGATAATCCAAAAGAGTCCTAGGAGGATATGCCTCGGCTCCAGAAAGGAGGGAGGTCTGCGTTGGTGCCGGGAGACCCCTGGCCACGAAAAGCTGGTCCACCAATCTATGTCCATTTTGAAAGGACTTCTGGATGAACGGATCAACATTCCCGAGGGAGACTCTAGCTATCCATGAAAGGACTGGGAAGTTGACCAAAAAATGGGTCTACAGAAGGGGAATATATTGTTCTGGCTGGCAGAAATGCTTCGTACTTTGGCAATGTAGGCTGTGGAGGAGATTAAGAAAACTGAACTGAGTGAGAGGTCAATGAAGCTGGTGCTCACAAGACTGTTGGCGCCAAGTTGGCCAAGATTGGTGGAGAGACTGTTGGTACCAATGGGGATCTAACTGTCGGTGCTGAAGGTTGTTTTTCAGTCAATCATTTTTGCAGCTATAGTCCCTCAGTACTGAAGACACAGATGGAACTGGTGACTTATGAGATTTTGATTCCTGTGCCGATGGTGAGGTCGGCAATGAATGGCTTCTCTTTTTCGACTCAGGTATGGACAATTTGGAGGAGTCTGGCTTAGAGAGGGCTTCTTCAAAACAGGATTTCAGCAATCATTTTAACACAAGTATTTCAACGTTCTGCCAAAGTATGGGCAGTGAATCCCTGATAGATCTTACACCCAGTATCTAAGTGAGGTTTACCCATGCAGTATATACAGGAAAGATGCCAATCTGAATTGGCTCTGGGTGGAAGAGACAAGAAAATTGAGGATAATTTTAGTTTACTTTGCAGCATGGTGCAAGACAGAGTACATACAGTAGCAAGTTTGGCAGCTGGGGTAAAAAAAGGCCACACGGAAGAGTAAATGGTGTGTGATCATAATTGTTATGACAAGGAAACTGTCAATTTTCAGAGGTAATAAAAGAACATTAGCAAAGAACCGCAGAAATCAGTTGGCTTTCCCAGAGGTATTAAAAATCAGTTTCCTGTCCTGTTCAATTTTTCACAAATTTGCAGTCAGCAATGAACTTGTCTGTGACACCCATGCACTGGCTCAATAATCAAGGAGCCTCAATCCTCACCACTGGCACTAGTGAGGGATGAAAACGATCGGAGGATGACAAGTACACACACAGTAAAATGCAATTTCCCTTAAGAGCACACGGAGATCACAGTCAGTCTGGGGCTGGTTTCCCACTCTCTCTCTCCAGAACCCCAATAAGACTCCCCACTGGCACAGCTATAGAGTTGAGTCCTTAGCCAGGGTTCAAAGCCAAGTCACTTGGAGATTTGATTTATATATATATATATATATATATATATATATATATATATATATATATATATATATATAGATATATACACACACATGTATATAAATAAATATAAATACCTGGGAAAGGCTGACACAGGTTTACTAGCTATGCCCAGTTATGCTCAGACTACAAGGTAGTTATCACTGCCACCAGAGCACTTTAGCAGCTATTTTAAGGCCCTTACCAAAGGGTGACCAATCCTACTGTGTAATATTACTATTATCCAAATGGTAGTGTTGACCAAGACTTGCAAGGCTATTTAGCAGTGGCTTGTACAGTGTCACCAAATACATATGCAAGTACTCTAAGAGCTTAAACATGTGTCACAAATATCAGTCACAAAGGTTTAAATATATTTAATAATAAATAAAATAAGACAATACTCCATCAACACAGTTACTTCAGAGTTCAGAATCACAGTAAATATTTTAAAACATTGCAGGACTGCATCAAATAAATACAGAAAACATCTAAACTAATATTTACTGCATTCCTATATGGATCTAATTATATACTATTAGCAAGGCAACTGAAGATGATGGTGATGATGAGTGGATGCTCTTGCTAGGTCCAAGACAAAATCCAAAATGCAAAGTCTCTCTCTGAGAGAGTTCTTAAATCAATATCACATATTACTGTTGGGTTAGCTTGGATGACATCACTTTTTATCACCTGACTTTAGCTCCCAAGCTAAACTAGAAACTAACATATCTGTGTTAAAAATAAATATCTCTCAGATGTGCAGCTGCTAGGACGCCATAGATCAATAAAACACTTTACATTTTAAACACAGTAAATACTTCTCTAAAGACAAGAGAAAAAACTTCTAGCTCTAGACATCCTGTCTTCTTGCTGCAATGAAACTAACCTTTATAGCATATTGTAAAGCACTTAATTTCAAATTATTTTCTTGAAGTTTTGTAAGTTAATCTTCTATGTTCCAGCAGGGCATGCTGTAGTGGCATTCTTAAAGCTCAGTACAGAACATACAGTTCTGTATAAATCATATCAATATTCACAAATGACAGAATTATTTACAAAATTCCAGAAAGCTGGACTGGCAGTGTCACATTTCTGCCCTCCCCTAAAACTCAAGCTAGTTTTTCAAGTGACCCTTGAGATAACGTTGCTTGAGAGAGTTGAGCCTATCTGGGAATACCTTACCCCATTCCCGGTCTTGAGAGCCCATCTCCATTGGCATTGCTAACCCCACTGTGGTGCTGCACTGTCATATCATATGCTTACAACCCTAAGCTCCACCTTAGTAACTTGGCATTTTGCTGGCTGGCTCAATGTAGCCATGTTAAGGGGTTGTGGTCTGCAACTACAGTGAATTTCCTTGCATACAGACAAGGCTGAAGTTTCTGTAGTGCCCCCACTATGACTAGGCATTCCTTTTCTACAGCTGCATAGCATTCCTCCCTGGGTTGGAGCCTACAACTGAAATATACCACTGGTTGCTCTTCTCCCTCTGAGGAAACCTGGCTAAGTACAGCTGCCACTCCAGGGTTTGAAGCATCCACCCGCACAACAAATTATTTGTGGCAATCCGGAATGGCTAACACAGGGGGTCCTCCCAAAGCTCCTTTAAGCTTCTGGAATGCCTGCTCACATGCTGGGGTCCACACTACCTTATCTGTCCTCTTTTTCCTTGTCAGGTCTGTGAGGGGAGCAGCTATGGTACTTATAATTGGGGACAAATTTCTGTAGTACCCTGCTGTCCCTAAGAATGCCCTCACCTGTTTTTTTGGTAACAGAGGCAGGCCATGCTGATATGGCTTCCACTTTGGCAGGTTCTCGCATGATCTTCCCACTTCCCACTCTATGTCCCAGGTAGGAGACCTCTGCCATACCAACCAGACATTTGCTGGGCTTAGTGGTCAACCCAGCCCTTTGTAGTCTGCTCAGCACCTCCCTGACATGCTGAAGGTGCTCTTGCCAGGAATGGCTCTAGATGGCAATACTATTTAGGTAAACAAAGGCAAACTCTCCTGCTAGGAGTCGCTCGGACATTTTTTATCCCAAAGGGCATCTTTGTGAACTCATACAAGCCAAAAGGAGTCACAAAGGCTGACCTCTCTCTAGCACTGGGAGTCAAGGGCACCTACCAGTAACCCTTGGTAAGATCAATGGTGGTAAGATACTTAACCCCACCCACCTGCTCTAGGGCTTCATCTGTCCCAGGCATGGAGGTAAGCATCTGACTCTGTGCAACTATTGAATTTCTTGTAGTCCACACAGAACCTGGTGCTGCCACATCCTTCTTTGGTACCAGCACCACTGAGGAGGCCCAGGAATTGCTGGACTCTTGAATTACCTCCATTTCCAATATTTCCTGTATCTCCTCCCTCAGAATCCGACTCTCTAAGGCACCCTATAAGGGGCCTGCATAATAGTCCTTTGGGGTCCTGTATCTACATGGTGCTGCACCAGGTGGGTACACCCTGGTTTCTCAGTGAACATGCCCCTGAACTCCAGTAACACTGTTCAGCTTTCTCAAACCTGGGTAGGGGATAGCGGTTGGAACATTGCTACCCCTTCCACTGATGTGTCAGTCCGAGCCTCACTGAGGAGATCAGTCATCAGATCCCCCTCAGACTCCTACTGCCATCGACTGCAAATACTCAGCACAAGGGCCTCCCTATCAAGATAAGGTTTCATCATATTAACATGGTAAAATCTGTGCCCTCTGTCTCCTGCCTAGCAGTTCTACCATGTAGTTAACACCACTGACTTTGCTTACCATCTTGTAGGGTCCCATACAAGCTGCCTGCAGCTTGTTGTCCGACAAGAATGAGAACAATTATCTGCTGCCCTACAGTGTACTCTCCAGCTCGAGAATTTTTGTCACACCAGACCTTTTTCTGCTGTTGGGCTTCTGCCAGGTTCTCCAGGGCCAAGCCCATGAGTTCCCTGAGCCTTGTCCTGAGGTTTAGGACATGCCACAACAGACTCCTTGTGGGATTCACACACCATCCCACTCATCTCAAATAAAATCTAGAAGTTCCCTCAAACTATGCCCATACAACCAAAAGGGTGAAAAACCCGAGGATTCCTGGGGCAAATATTTCTCCTACTCCCTCTTAAACTGGTCTGCAAATGCCTGTAGCATGGACTTCAGTGTAGAGTTTAACCTCTCAACAAAAACATTAGTCTGGGGACAGTAGGGTGTGGTCCTTAGGTGTCCCACCCCACAGTACTTCCACAAACAAGACAGCAGGTCTGACATGAAACTGGCACCTCTGTCAGTATTTCCTTTGGGAAACCAACCCTGCTGAAAATCTCTAACAAAGCATATGCCACATTTTCTGCCTCAACTCAGGACAGAGCCACCACTTCAGGGTATCTGGTAGCATAACCTACTACCACTAGAATCTTTTAGTTATGTACTTACCATAACGATAGATGTATGTGATCCATCTCGCCTATATTCATAACTGATGGGCTCGGAGCTGAGAATTGGATCCGACTCGGCCGATACACTAGCACGAAGTCTCTCATTGGCTGGGCCAACCCCCTTATCCCAAGATGCACCACGCCCAAACCCCCAGATCTTGTTTGCCCCACAACAACTCACTCACATGAGCCACTCCAACTGTACAATAGTGTTTCCTCCAGATCCAACAGGTAGGGGGAAGGAGGGTAGACAATGATGAATGTAGGCGAGATGGATCACATACATCTATCGTTATGGTAAGTACATAACTAAAAGATGTAATGCGATCCTATCTCGCCTACATTCATAACTGATGGGACAGCGTCCCTAGCACCTAGATCCTGGGAGGCTCACTGGAAAACACTCTGGAACCAAAGGATGCCCAACCTCTAGAGGCCACACCCAGTTTGTAATGAGAAATAAAAGTATGTGGAGAACCCCAAGTGGCCGCTGCACATATCTCATCCACCGAGAGTCTGGCGTGGAAGGCCACTGAAGTAGCCATAGCCCTAGTAGAATGCGCTCTAACTGGAAATGGAAGATCCCTTCCTGTTGATGCATAAATAAATGAAACACAATTCCTAATCCACCTAGCAATAGTGGTCTTAGTTACTGCTTTGCCAATCCTGTTATCTGCAAAGGCCACAAACAACTGGTCTGATTTCCTCTGCTGCTGTGTCCTATCCAAGTAAAACCTCAGTTGTCTATGCATATCCAACTGATTAAGTCTGTATTCTGCCTTGTTGGAAAATTTTGGAAAGAAAACTGGTAGCTCTATAGATTGCTGCAGACAAAGAGCAGAAGAAACTTTCGGAAGAAATGACAGGTTTAGTCTTAGAGATACTCTGTCCTTGTGAAAGTTCAGATAAGGGGGCTTAACAGAGAGGGCTTGAAGCTCCGAAACTCTTCTGGCTGAAGTAATAGCTACCAAGAAGGCAGTCTTCCAAGATAAGAACTTTTGCTCACAAGTGGCCGCCGGCTCGAAGGGATGAGACGTCAAGGCTCCTAAAACTACATTCAAATCCCATGGCAAAACAGGTTGCAACACCGGGGGGTGAAGCAACCAAGCTCCCTTAAGAAAGGCCTTACACAACTTGTGACTCATGAGTGAAGGCTCAAAGGCAACATGATAATTAGAAATCGCTGCCAATTGGACTTTAAGCATGGAGACAGCGGAACCCTGCCTAAAAAGAGTTGCCAAAAAAATCTAATACTGCGGACACCGGGGCTGTCAGAGGGTCAAGGTTGTGCTGCTGGGTCCAAATGGCAAACCTTTCCCATTTATTAGAATACATCTCCTTAATGGAAGCTCTGTGAGAAGAAAACAGAATCCGGACCACCTCAGGCGAAAGGATATGCTGTCTGACTAAGGTAGGAAGTGGAGCAGCCAAGCCGTTAGCTTGAGAGTTTGCAGTGATGGATGGGCCTGACCTGACTGAAGAGTCAGGAGGTCTGGAACTGGGTCCAGAATGCAAGGATCCTTCACTGCATACTTCCGAAGGAAAGGAAACCAAACTTGGCGGGGCCAGTGCGGTGCGATCAAAATCATGTTGCTTCCCAAGCAGATCGCCTTCTGAATCACCTTTGGCAGTAGTGGGACCGGAGGGGAGGTGTAGAGCAGACTGGAGGGCCAATTGTGGACTAGAGTGTCCCTGGGTGGGAATCAGGGAGAAGAAATTGCTGCACTTCGCGTTCCAGGGGCTGGCGAAAAGGTCGCAAAAGGGAAACCCCACTTGGGAGAAGATGCGAGCCGCTACTCGGTCGTTCAGGGACCACTCGTGAGGCATAAGAATAACTCTGCTCAGCCTGTCTGCTATCATATTGGACTTCCCCGGAATGTGCGTTGCCACTAGAAATCTCTGGGAAGCGATCGCCCAGTTCCAAACTCTCATGGTTTCTCTGCAAAGAGGATAAGAGCTGGTTCCTCCCTGCCTTTTCAGGTACCATACTACCGCCATACTGTCTGAGAAGATTGCGATGGTACCCTTGGGAAGAGAGCTGTGAAGTGCCTGCAACGTTAGAAGCACTGCCCTCATCTCCGGGACATTGATGTGTAAGTGGGTTTCGTGATCCTGCCACGTGCCTTGAACCGTCCTGTCCAGATAATGCCCCCCCAGCCTATCTAGTAGGTGTCCGTGGTCACTGTGGCAATGGGGGAGGGGGGCAGAAGAGTCGCCCCTGGTTCAGGTTGGAGGAGAGGAGCCACCAACGAAGATCTCGCCGGCAGGTATCCGTAATGAGAATCGGGTAGGACAAGGGCAGATCTTGGTACAACCACTGGGTCGACAGGAGCCATTGGAGAATTTACATGTGCAATCTTGCCAGAGGGAACAGAAGAATGGCGGCCCCATCAACCCCAAAAGCTGAAGGACCATCCTGGCTGGGGCTTTGCTTCGGGGTAGTAAGGCTAGGACTTGGTTCTGTAGTATCTTTATCCTCTCTGTTGGAAGGAATGCTCGCATCTCGACAGAGTCTAGCTCTGCACCTATAAAGGCAACACGCTGTGATGGCAGCAATACAGACTTTTCCCAGTTGAATGCAATTCCTAAAAGATGTCCCAATTCGATGGTAGCACTCACGGCTTGAATAAGAAGATGCCTGGTGGGGGCGGTGAGGAGCCAGTCATCTAGATACGGAAACACCTGGAATCCCAGACATTTCAGGTGAGCAGTCACCACTGCCAGACATTTGGTAAACACCCTGGGGCTGTGGTGAGACCAAAGGGCAGGGCTCAGAACTGGAAGTGACTGGCTCCTAGGCGGAAGCATAAATGTATCCTGGACGCCATGTTTATCTTGATGTGATAATAAGCGTCCTTGAGATCGATGGAGCACATCTATACTCCTTTTTCCAGCAATGGAAAAATGGATTGCAACGTGACCATCCGGAATTTGGACTTCTTTACGAAGCGGTTTAGGTGGCTGAGGTCCAGAATGGGTCTCAAGTCCCCTGTTCTTTTCGGCACCAAAAATAACTTTGAGTAAGTTCCTAATCCGGTCTGGTCTGCGGGGACTGGCTGGATGACTCCCTTTCCAAGCAGCTTTGCGACCTCTATGGCTGCTTGATCCCGTTGACTGGGTGGCACGTCCGGGATTTTCCTTGACGGTGGAGGGGGATGGATAAAGGGAATGGTGTAACCTCCGGCGATGATACGAAGCACCCTCTGATCCTGAGTGATGGAACCCCAGGCCCTTGGATGCTCCGAAAATTGACCCCCGAATGGCTCCGGAGACGCACAGTCGGGCAGTCCCTCAGGGACGCTGGAAGGAGGAGGAACCATGAAAGGATTCGCGGTCTCCTGTGTTGCGGGAGCCTCTGCCACCTCTAGGGCGACGTCTTCCAGAATAATTCCCCCCCTCCTCTGCCTCTGGAAGGGGGGTCACTCTGATGGGCAGGGAAAGACTTTTGGGACTTTCTGAACCACATCTTTCCTCCCCTCTGCGCCTTGGGATAAGGTCTCGAAGGGAGCGAAAAATGGGCCCCAATGGCAGACATAGTCTTACCCTCCTGCTCGCATCTAGTGAGTGTGTCTTTCACCTTGGGTCCAAAGAGAGAGTACCTGTCGATTGGAGCATCTGTGTAAGAAGACTTGAAAGCCTCCGCAAAGTGACAAGCGCAGCCAGGCTTGCCTCCTAAGGGCTACGCCCGAACTCGCTGCCCTACTCGCCCCTTCGGCTGCATACAATATGAGCCTCATGGACGAGTTAACAATCGACAAAAGGGTAGACAGCTGGGCGTTGACAGACTGCGTCAACACCTCAGGCATGTTACCCGACAGACAGGGTATCTCAACTCCTTTAAGAGATCCCTTTGGAGCCTCGTAAAATAACACAAAAAATTCAGCGACCGCAGGGTAAAGGTTGCTGAAGTCAGGGTACGCTTCCCGTACCTATCTATGCTCCTGGACTCCTTGTTAGGAGGATTGATAGACGTAGATGCCTCTGCCACATCCTGCTGGGTGGCAGACGCCACCACCATAGCATCCACTGGAACTCCCTTGGTTAGAAACTCCTTGCCAGGGGGTGCGGATAAAAATTTGTTGGGGCAAGAAGGAACTGGCTCCACAGAATCAGGGTGCTCCCACACCCTTCGACAAATAAGGTCCAGTAATTCATCGAAGGGTGGAGACTCCCAGGAGGCGGAGGGTTGGGCTCCGAAGACCTTGAGGAAGAAAGACTCCTCCGCGGAAGGGGTTTTGGACAGCCAGTCGCCCCTCTGTCTCAAGATCTCCAGGACATCGGAGAACAAGACATCGTCAGAGGACGACTTCGGGGACACTTCCGCATCATCAGGGTCGGTGTCCGAGGTGACAGACTCATCTGGGGAGTCTACGTGCTTCCTCTTGCAAAACTTTTTCCTGGGGGGCTCTTCAGGCAAAGACTCTGAAGGCTCCTCGGAAAAAGGGGGACCACACATGAGGAATCCTCAGGCCTCGGAGCCGCCGTGTCTGAAGACAGTGGGGCACCAGAAGCTCTAGTCGCCGTGTCTAGGGAAGGAGTCGCAGATTCCGGTGACGTCACTAAAGATTTGTCTAGCACACTCCTCATAGCCTCAAAGGCGGGTCCACCAGAATCTGAAGAAAGGCCCGCCTGCGAGACCATGACTGGTGTCGGGGTCCCCCTAGCCGAGGCACCAAGCGGGAGACTCGGGGCCGAAACCAGAAGCCCCGACAAATCCCCCTCGGGCTCGGCTGAGGACACCCGA
Source organism: Protopterus annectens (assembly GCF_019279795.1). Classification (NCBI taxonomy): domain Eukaryota; kingdom Metazoa; phylum Chordata; order Ceratodontiformes; family Protopteridae; genus Protopterus; species Protopterus annectens. The sequence goes on from NC_056741.1 coordinate 1,838,927,935, forward strand.
GAACCGAAACCCCTGGAAGGAACAGAAAAGGTTGGAGCTGAAGACGGTGCCGACAGACTAGCAGTGGGTCTCTGAACAGACTCAGGAACCTCACCAGACTCTGCGAACTCAGTCTCAGACGACACCAGGGTTGTCGGAGGAGGAAGAAATGGAATTAAAATGGTTGGCTCCGGCCGCTGGGCTGGAGCTGAAAATAATTTAGATAAGACAGGTGACTGGAGGAGCCTCTGGACCACCCTATCTAAATCCGAATCTGAAAGTCTAGAGGACCTGGAAGAAACAGACTGGGGGCAAGAAACTCTTTCTACCGGCTCCGAGGCAATGCTGGAATGTCAACTCCTAATCGGCTCCAGAAGGAAGGCTCGACTAGAACAGAGACCCCCTTCGGCGCCGACGGTTCAGGAGCCGACGAAACCGACACTGGAGCCGAAACACTCATCTGTGGCTCTGAGACCAATGGAGCCGAGGAAAACCCAGATTGGAATTCTCTATCCTGCGGTTCCGAGACCAATGGAGCCGAGGAAGAAGACCCAGACATAGATCCTCTATCCTGTGGCTCCGAGATCAGTGGAGCCGAGGAAGAGGACAAAGATTAAATTCTTTTTTCAGGCGGCTCCGACGGACTTGTCTGAGCCAAAGACTTCTTTTTCTTCGATTTCAAAGAGGGAGAAGAAGATATAGCTTCCTCAAAGGCTGGTTTTATTAAACCTTTCAGGATCAACTTATTTTTTCTCTGCTGTAGTACACAAGAGGAGAAGGCATGGTAAACACTGCAAGATTCTTGCAAGTGTTTAGCCCCTAAGCAATAAACACAGATGGCATGGCCATCTGTTAACGACATTTTATAGCCACATTTCGAACATTTTTTAAAGCCCGACAGCTTATGCTCTTTTTCTTTGCCAGACATGACCCACAAAGCACTCGAAACACAAAGAGGGAAGGGAGGGAAGAGTTCGAACTGAAACGCTCGACAAGAAATAGGGCAAAGGCCCTCTAACTCAAACGGGCCTAGCCCACCAAACAGAAGGAATTACACAACAACCAAAAACAAACACAGCCAATCACAGGGTAGTACAGAAAAAGATAGCTATTAAAATAGCTGTTTGGTTATAAAATTTCTAAGCTAAGAGCAAAAGCGACCCAAAAAGGCCAAAAAAGGAAGGGTACTTAGCCACAGCCAAGTCAAGACCATGTCGTTACTTCAGAAGCGGCAAACGAGATCTGGGGGTTTGGGCGTGGTGCATCCTGGGATAAGGGGTTGGCCCAGCCAATGAGAGACTTTGTGCTAGTGTATCGGCCGAGTCGAAGGCTCCGAGCCCATCAGTTATGAATGTAGGCGAGATAAGATCACATTACATATATATTTTCCCTGTGGAACTTGGAGTACTCAGAGGCCCCACAATATCCATAGCTACCCCCTGAAATGGCTCCTCAGTCACAGGCAATGGCATCAAAGGAGCCTTCACCTCGTCTCCTGCCTTGCCTACATTTTGTCACTGCTCACAGGTCTTGCAGTACTCTGTTACATCTTTTACATGTCCCTGCCCAAGTAGCTGACATAAATACACACACTGAGATTTGATTTATACACAAACACACACCTGGAAAAAGCTGGCACAGGTTTACTAGCTATGCACCCTTATGCCCAGACTATAAGGTAGTTAACACTGTCACCAGAAACCCTTATCATCTACTTTAAGGCCCTTACCAAAGGGTGACCAATCCTACTGTGTAATGTTACTACTATCCAAATGGTAGTGTTGACCAAGACTTGCAAGGCTATTAAGGAGTGACCTGTACAGTGTCACCAAATACGTATGCAAGTACTCTAGGAGCTTAAATATGTCTCACAAATATCAGCCACAAAGACAGATTTAAAAATATTTAATAATAAGTAATAAAAGAACAAGATAATACTCAACACAGTTACTTCAGACTACAGAATCACAGGAAATATTTTAAAACAACATTGCAGGACAATTTCAAATAAATACAGAAAACATCTAACTATTCCTTACTATATTCCTATCTATATCTAAAGGAAATCACTGTACACTAGTTAAATTACTATTAGCAAGGCAATTGCAGATGATGGTGATGATGTGTGGATGTTCTTGCTAGGTCTAAGACAAAATACAAAATGCAAAGTCTCTCTCTCTCTCTCTCTGAGAGAGTTCTTAAATCAATATCACATATTACTGCTGGGTTGGCTTGGGTGACATCACTTTTTGTCACCTGACTTTAATTCCCAAGCTAAACCAGAAACTAACATCTCTGTGTTAAAAATACATATCACTCAGATGTGCAGCTGCTAGAAAGTCATAGAGCAATAAACACTTTACATTTTAAACATAGTAAATACTCAAGACAATAGAAAAACCTCTAGCTTTAGACATCCTGTCTTCTTGCTGCAATGAAACTAACTTTGAGAGCACATCGTAAAGCAGCTCATTTAAACCTATTTTCTTGAAATTTTGTAAGTTAATCTTCTATAGCCCTCCAGAACACCCACCGTCACAGCTCTCACACAAAAACACAAATCACACACCCGCCCTCACAGAGGCTCTCAACAGACATCTACTCAATTCAGCAGAGACCTCCAAGGCAAAAATGCACTCGACCACCACAACACAGCACAAACCACAAGACACATAGCTCACCTACACAATGTGCACCTCAACCTAAGCCCCTAAGGCAAAACAGCCTGCCCAATACAATACTCATAGGTGACTTAATAGTGAGGCACACTGATGTCCCACTCACTAGGTTGAATAAGGAGAAGGCAACAGTCAGCTGTCTATCAGGTGCCAGACACAACACACGTACTGAGGTCACTCCACAACAACTACAAGTGTGACTCTGTCATTGTCCATGTGGGTGTGACTGACCTGAGACGCACCTCCCTGGACTACATGAAAAGAGACATGGTGGAGCTCTCCGATTATGTGGCCCGGGCAGGTATGACATTAGCCCTGAGTAGCATCCTACGATTGCCCAGAATGATACTACAGTACAAACAAAAATGACTGACCAACAACTGGCTAAGTTTCTGGTGTCATTCTAAGGGGATCCAGTATCTGTCTGCTTGAGATGACATGACTGAGAGACATCAATGCTTTGCCAGAGGTGGCCTGCATCTGTCACCCCTGGGCTTCCAGGTACTGGCCAAGGCTCTTGCCACCCCCATAGTGCCGTTTTAGGCGGTGTTCCAAAAATCAAATTATCAAGATAACAGCTATAAATAAATGCAATCTGAGGGTCAGACTGCTCAATGCTAGAAGTCTAAATCTCAAGATACACTCACTCTAAGCACTCCTCAAAATGGAGATCATCAACATTTGTGTTGTAAAGGAGACCTGGTTTAAAGCAGCAGAAAGCACCCCTGTGCTACCAGGCTACAACTCATTCCACATCTTTCAGCCCCAGAACATGGACCAAAGCTCCAAAGGCAGTGGTGTCTCCATATTCATAAAGGATATGCACACCTCCAGACTAGCAACCCAGCATAACGCATCTGAGATACTCCAGGTACAACTAACATTGGGTAAGATGGAGATTCAGGTCGTAGCCAGCTATAGGTCCCCAACCATGTCCCAAGACTTTCACTTCACATTCCTACGCACCCTGGAAACTATTAAAATCCAATACTAGGCGACTTCAACTACCTCTCCATCAGCTGGGAAAACTACTCATGCACCAATGCACTGGCCCAACGCTTCCTGGAATTCATCAGTTCCAATGCCCAGGACCAGCTCATTTTTACCTCCAATAGAGGAAGCAACATCCTTGACCTGATTACTAACATGGGCAACCTTGCTCTACACCAATAGTCAATTCCTCCCTGGTTAGATCTGACCACAAACTAATCACCATGGAAATCCACATCTTGCCCATAACCCCCGCCAAGTTATCCACCATGAAAAACTTCTCCAAAGCTGACTTTGGACTCTTAAAAACAGAGGTGGCTAACTTCACGACACCCATGCCAATGGAAAATAGATGCATGACTGCCGAATCATACACCAATGCACTGTACGAACACGTACATAAAAGCATGGAACTAGCCATACCCAACAGAACCAAGATGCTCTCCTCCAAAAAAAGGAAGCCAGTCTGGTGGTCACCTGCCATTAATAAACTCTACAACAGAAGGAAGAAACTGCTGCAGAGAAAGGTGAAGTTCCAAGACTGGAAAAAGTCCCTTATTAGCCTCAACAAAAGGTTGAGATCCTTCATCAAAACCTCCAAAGTCAGCTATGAAGGCAGAATTGTGGCAGACACTAAAAACAACCACAATGCCTTCTATAGCTGTATCAAGGATCTCCATGGCAATACCCATATTTGCTCCGAGTTACTGCACAATGGTACCTCCTATACTGAGCCAACAGATATTGCCAACATACTGGCCAACAGATTCAGTGCCAACTTTACCCCTCTCTCCCCCCTAAAAGACCAATCACAATACCAGAAGAATGCCAGGCACCCAACATTACTACAGCACAGGTTAAAGCTGCATTGTCTAAGGTCAAGAAAAAGAAGTTATGTCCTTACCATAATGTTCCATGTGGAGTGTTCATCTCGCCTTGGTTATTACACATGGGTTCGGAGCCGATCCTCGGCTCCGTGTCGGCCGCCTGCAAGCTCTGCATCGAGAAGAAGCTCGAGATCACCTAATACCCACAATCCCCCTTTGCCTTTACCTCAGATCTAGTTTGCAAGCAAACCAGTCATAGAGAGCACACACACATACCAAAAATTACCTAATGATAGGATTATCTATATACATATATATATATATATATATATATATATATATACATACATACACAAGTGTATCGTATAATACAACTAATGCAACTGCAGAAGGAGAATACTCCAGACCAGGCACCAAATCGAACGTTCTTCCTAAGGGTGGGAAGGGTGGGAGTGTAATAACAAAGGCGAGATGAACACTCCACATGGAACGTTATGGTAAGGACAGAACTTCTTTATGTGAGAGTGTTCAATCTCGCCTTTGTTCTTACACATGGGTAGCGTCCCTAGCTCCATGATCCTGAGGAACTCAAGGGAGAACGTTCTTGAGCACAGTGGAACCAAAGGTTGCCCTATCCCTAGAAACCCTGTCCACTTTGTAATGAGAGATAAATGTATGTGCTTTAGCCCAAGTAGCAGCCGCACAGATCGTGTCTAATGGTAAGCGAGCTGCGTGAGCTAAGGATGTAGACACTGATCTGGTAGAATGTCCTTTGGGTTTCACTGATAACGTTTGATTAGAAGCCTCATAAACGTATGTGATACAATCAGTTAGCCATTTGGAAAGAGTTCATTTCGTAACTGCTACACCCTTTCTGCTGTCAGCAAAAGCTACAAATAGTTGATCAGATTTCCTGTGATCTTTTGTTCTATCCAAATAAAATCTGAGTTGTCTATGGACATCCAGTTTGTGCAACATATACTCCAATTTATTAGAGTGGTTTTTGAAGAAGGTGGGTAATTCAATGGACTGATTAATATTATTAGTAGAGCAAACTTTGGGGATAAAGGATGGATTAGTGCGAAGGGATACTCTGTCAGAGTGGAAAATTAAATAAGGGTGTTTAATAGAAAGGGCTTGAAGCTCAGACACTCGCCTAGCGGATGTAATGGCCACTAGGAATAGAGTTTTCCATGACAAAAATTTCAATGGGCAAATTGAGGCTGGTTCAAAGGGGGGCAACATCAATTTAGAAAGCAAGAGGTTCAAATTCCACGGTGATGTAGGACTTCTGACTGGTGGTCTGATGTGAAAGGATCCTTTTAAAAACACTACGTATTGGATTTGTATGAGTTTTCGTTTTGGAGTGCTTTGGAGTACTGTTTCTAGCCTAATAAACTGTTTACATCTTCGTTGGCTCATTTGGTGCTTCTCTTGTGTTTATTAGTATCGCCAGCACCTTTCCTTGACTTGGTTTATCCTTTTAAAAAGGCTTTACAAAGTCTGTGAGCCATAATAGGCGCACCACATTCTTCCACATGATAGTTAGAAATGGCAGCTAACTACACTCTTAACGTAGCAGGAGAAGCTCCTTCATGAAATAATTCTGTCAAGAACTCCAATATCTTGTTCAACGGAGCTATAACAGGGTCCAAATGATGTGAATCAGCCCAGAAGACGAAACGTTTCCATTTACTGGTGTAGGTCTTTGTAGTGGAAACTTTATGAGAAGCCACTAAAATATTTTGAACCGCCGGTGTAAGGGAAACAGACCTGGCTAGAAAGGGAAGCGGAGCAGCCAAGCTGCTAGATGGAGCGATTCGAGAGATGGGTGAGGGACTCCTGACGAGTGGGTCAGTAGATCCGGCTCTGGGTCCAGCATCCAAGGTCCCCAAATGCGGTGATGCAATAGAAAGGGGAACCAAATTTGACGAGGCCAGAATGGGGCAATGAGGATTATAGTCCTCTGAAGGTTGTTGGCTTTCTGCAGAAATTTTGCAATTAGGGGAAATGGAGGAAAAGCATATAGGAGACCCGGGGGCCAATCGTGCACCAGCGCGTCCCTGGGGACTTCCCCTGGAGGGGTAATAGGGCAAAGTAGCTCCTGCATTTGGCGTTCATTGGAGACGCAAACAGATCGCAGGAAGGCTGGCCCCACTTGAAAAATCATGCTCGCGATTCACTGTTTGAGGGACCACTCGTGAGGCAACAGTATTGCACTGCACAGCCTGTCGGCTATGACGTTGGATGACCCCGGGATATGCGTTGCGATCAGAAAGCGACCCGTGGACTCCGCCCATTGCCAAATTCTCATGGCCTCTCTGCATAGTTGATAAGACCTGGTTCCCCCTTGCTTGTTTATGTACCAGACTACGGACATGTTGTCCGTCTGAACTGCAATAGTCCCTAGAGGAAGAAGGGGAGCAAAGTGTTGCAACGCTAAAAACACTGCCCTCAACTCCAGAACATTGATGTGCAGATTGTACTCCAGATTGGTCCATTCGCCTTGGACCGTCTGTCCCTGAAAGATGCCCCCCCACCCTATCAGGGAAGCGTCCGTGGTTATCGTCGCTGACGGTGCGGGTAGCACAAATGGTCTTCCGCTGGACAGGTTGCAAGTCTGTAGCCACCAAGTTAGGTGTGATTTGCATGTGTTTGTTATCAAAATTTCGTGAGTCAGAGGTAGTTGTTGGAATGACCATTGTGCAAACAGGAGCCATTGTAGAACTCTCATGTGCAGTCTTCCCAATGGTATCGCAATGAGAGAAGCTGCCATAAGACCTTTTAGTTATGTACTTACCATAACTTCGGATGTATGGGATCCATCTCGCCTACATTCACAACATATGGGTTCGGAGCCGATCCATCAGCTCCGACTCGGCAACTAATACACTAGCACGAAGTCTCTCATTGGCTGGGCTACGCCCTATCCCAGGATGCACTACACCTGCTTCCACAGATCTTGTTTGTTCGCTTTCATACACCCATGCAAACACAGGAAAACTAGTAGTCACTATAACCAACTAAAGTTCTTCAAGAAAAATCTCCAAGAAAAAGAGACTACAGCTCCTCTAAATCCGAATGGAAGGGGGAAGGAGGGTGGGTACTTATGAATGTAGGCGAGATGGATCCCATACATCCGAAGTTATGGTAAGTACATAACTAAAAGATGTAATGGGATCCTATCTCGCCTACATTCACAACATATGGGACAGCGTCCCTAGCACCTACATCCCGGGTGGCTCATTGGAACACACTCCTGAGAACTGTGGAACCAAAGGAAGCTGTGCCTCGAGAAACCACATCCAATTTGTAATGAGAAATGAAAGTGTGCGGAGAAGTCCAGGTTGCCGCAGCACAAATATCATCTATTGATAACTTGGGTGAAAAGCTACGAAGTAGCCATTGCCCTGGTAGAATGAGCCTTGACTGGAAAGGGAGGTCTTTGTTGGCCTGTGAATAAATAAAAATGATACAATCTTTAATCCATTTAGATATGGAGGTTTTTGTTACTGGTTGACCCAATTTGTTCACTGCAAAGGAAACAAACAATTGATTTGATTTCAGCGTTTGGCGGTTCTATTCAAATAAAAACGCAGTTGTCTATGCGTCCAATTGATGCAAAGTATATTCTGCGTTGTTAGAGAATTCTGGGAAAAAGACAGGGAGTTCTATAGTTTGTTGCATACAGAAAGAGGAGGCCACTTTTGGTATAAATGCAGGGTTCAATTTCAATGAAACTCTATGCTTGTGAAAAATCAAGTAGGGAGGATCAGAACAAAGAGCTTGAAGTTCTGAAACTCGCCTAGCAGATGTTATGGCTACTAAAAAGGCCGTTTTCCAAGACAGAAATTTTAAATCACAAGTAGCAGCTGGTTCGAAAGGACGGGCAGTTAGGGCAGCAAGAACCATATTCAAATCCCAAGGGGGAACAGGATGAGATAAAGGAGGCCTAAGGAGCCAAGCCCCTTTAAGGAACGCCTTACGAAGTTTGTGAGACATCAATGAAGGTTCAAATGAAGCATGAAAATTGGAGATCGCCGCTAACTGAACCTTAATGGTAGGAACTGAAGAGCCCGACTGAAAAAGGGAGGCCAGAAAATTCAGAACTTCCGATACTGGTGCAGTGAGAGGATCTACACCCCGTTCTTGAGCCCAGAAGGCAAACCTTTTCCATTTACTGGAATAAAGTTTGATGGTGGAAGGTTTATGAGAAGAAGACAGTATGTGGACCACGTCCAGCGAGAGAGCATTGTCTCGGACTAAGGATGGAAGTGGAGTAACCATGCTGCCAACTTCAGGGACCTGAGAGACGGATGAAGCCGTCCTGACTGATGAGTCAACAGGTCTGGCACGGATCCAGAAACCATGGACCTTCTATCGCATGCCTCTGTAGGAAAGGAAACCAAACTTGACGAGGCCAGTGCGGGGCAATCAAAATCATCTCGCTCTCCATGTAAATGGCCTTCTGTATCACCCTCGGTAGGAGGGAGCGGAGGAAGGCGAGAAGACCGGGGGGCCAAATGTGAGTCAGAGCATCCCTGGGAATCTGTCCCTGAGAAGGAAACAGTGTGAAGAACTCTCTGCATTTCGCATTGTGAGGGCTGGCAAACAGGTCGCAGCAAGGAAGACCCCATCTGTCGAAGATTTTCGCCGCTATACCCTGGTTGAGGGACCACTCGTGGGGTAAGAGAATGGTCCTGCTTAATCTGTCCGCAATCACATTGGACTTCCCTGGTATGTGCGTTGCCATCAGAAAGCGGTTGGTAGCTACCACCCAGTGCCAAAGTCTCATGGCTTCTCTGCATAGTGGGTAAGACCTGGTTCCACCTTGCTTGTTTATGTACCACACCACCGACATGTTGTCGGATAGGATAGTAATCGGGCCCTGTGGGAGAGCTTGATGGAGAGCTTGGAGTACCAATAGTACCGCTCTCATCTCCAGGACATTGATATGCAAATGCGTTTCCTGGATCTGCCATGTGCCTTGGACCGACCTGTCCAGGTAATGACCCCCCCCACCCTACCTGGGAGGCGTCCGTAGTCACAGTGGCAACGGGACGTTGAGGAATAAAGGGTCGCCCCTGGTCGAGATTTGACTGGAGAAGCCACCAATGCAGATCTCGACGGCAACTTTCCGTGATTATGATTAAGTGGTTCAAGGGAAGTTCCTAATAAGACCATTGAACCGACAGTAGCCATTGTAGAATTTGCATGTGAAGTCTGGCCAAGGGAACTAGAAGTATGGTAGACGCCATCGAGCCCAACAGTTGTAGGATCCGATGGGCCGGGGCTCTTTGTAAGTGGAGGCAGGATTTGACTTGACCTTGTAAGATCTGAATTCTTGCTGCCGGTAAAAAGGCGCGCATTCTTTTTGTGTCTAAGTATGCGCCTATGAAAGTAATACGCTGAGAAGGCTGTAGTACAGATTTTTGCAAATTGAATGTGATCCCCAAGAAACGGCCCAAGGTGAACGTGGCTCTGAGCGCTTGGAGTAGTAGATGCTCGGAGGTGGCAGTAAGGAGCCAGTCGTCTAGATAAGGAAACACCTGGAATCCCAGACTTCTCAGGTGAGCAGTTACCACTGCCAGACACTTGGTAAACGCCCTGGGGGCTGTGGTGAGACCAAAGGGCGGTGCTCGGAATTGGAAATGACTGACTCCAGGCGGGCGTAAATGTCTCCTGGACTCTTGAGCTATGGGAATATGATAGTAAGCGTCCTGGAGATCTATGGAGCACATCCATGCATCTTTTTCCAGCAAAGGAAGAATAGATTGAAGAGTGACCATTCGGAATTTGGACTTCTTTACGAAACAATTCAATGAACTGAGGTCCAAAATGGGCCTGAAGTCCCCTGTCTTTTTTGGTACCAAAAATAATTTTGAGTAAGTTCCTGATCCGATCTGGTCGATGGGGACAGGCTGGATGGCTCTTTTTTCTAGCAGCTTTGACACTTCTAATGCTGCCTGATCCCGCTGACTGGGTGGTACGTCCGGGATTTCCCTTAAAGAAAGGGGGGGGTTTGTTGAAGGGGATGATATATCCTCCGGTAATAATGCGAAGCGGAAAATCGGGCCCCAACGGCAGTCAAAGTCTTGCCCTCCTGCTCGCACCGAGTTAGTGTGTCCTTCACCTTGGGTCCAAACAAAGATGACCCATCAAAGGGGGCGTCGGCGAAGGAAGACTTGAAGGCCTCCGTGAATGAACACAAGCGTAACCAGGCTTGTCTCCTGAAGGCAACGCCTGTTCCCGCTGCTCTACTCGCCCCTTCGGCTGCATATGAAATGAGCCTCATGGACGAGTTAACAATAGAAAAGAGGGTAGTCATCTGCGTGCCAACAGTCGGGGCCAGCGCCTCAGGTAGGTTACCAACAAGAGAGTCATTCAGCTCTTTGAGAAGATCCCTTTGGAGCCTCGTAAAATGACATAAGTAGTTCAGCGACCGTAAGGCAAAGGCCGCTGAAGAGAGGGTACGCTTCCCGTACCTATCCATGCTCCTAGAATCCTTATTAGGAGGATGAATAGACGTCGAAGCCTCTGCCACGTCCTGCTGTGTGGCAGAAGCCACCACCAAAGCATCTACAGGAACACCCTTTGTGAGAAACTCCTTCTGGGGGGGGGGGCTGACAAAAATTTATTGGGCCTCGCAGGCACCGGTTCCACAGAATCAGGGTGTTCCCACGCCCTTCGAGAAACCAAATCAAGGAGTTCATCGAAGGACGGAGACACCCAGGAGGCGGAAGGCTGGGCCCCAAAGGCCTTGAGGAAGACTGACTCCTCAGCTGAAGGGGTTTTGGCTTGCCAGTCACCTCTCTGTCTCAGAATCTCCAAGATATCCGAGAAGGAGACATCATCCGAAGATGATTTGGGGGACCCTTCTGCGTCACCGAGGTCAGTATCCGATGTAACAGACCCATCTTGGGAGTCTACGTGCTTCCTCTTACACAATTTCTTCCGTGGGGTTCGTCCGAAGCAGTTTGGACGGACCACCCGAAGAAGGAACCGATGGGGGTATCCTCAGGCCCTGGGGCCCCGCTGCCGGGGTGCAACACAATAGAGGCACCAGTCTCCAAATCTAGGGACGGTGAGGTAGAATCTTGCTGAACCGGCAAAGGCATGGCCAGCGTGCTCCTCATGGCCTCAAAGGCCGGACCTCCAGAATCCAAGGTCGTCACTGGTCTAGAGGCCACGATGGCACTGGGAATTCCAGCAGCCGATGCTCCGAGAGGAAGACTAGGCACCGAAGCACCCAGTCCCAAAGTATTCCCCTCGGGCCCGGCTGAAGAGGTCGCAGTACCAAACCCTGAACCGGAGGACAGGGTAGGAAGCACAGTCGGAACCGAGAGATCTCGAAGGGGTCTCTGCTCCGACCGTATGGCTCCGCTTTGCTCCACCACCACCGGCTCCAACGGCTCCGAAGAGGTTGGAGGAGGAATCAACTGTGTTGGAGGAGGGATAGGCTCCGAAGCAAACTGTGCTGGAGCCGAGACCATTTTAGTAAACACTGGAGACTGGAAAAGCCTCTGTAAAACCCTATCCAGGTCCGAATCTGAAAGTCTCGAGGATTTAGAGGAGGTAGACAATCGAGAAGACTTTCCTCTCGGCTCCGATGGAGAAGGGGACCGGCTCCGAAACGGCTCCAATGCTATCGGCACCGACTCCACCACCGCATGGACCACCATCGGCACCGAAGGAGCCTTCTTCGGAGCCGAGGGGGAAGAGCCTGAGCTGCACACTTCCACCGGCTCCGAAGCCATTGGAACCGATGGAGGTGATTCACCTCTCGATACTCCAACTTGCGGCTCCGAAGACAATGGAGCCGAGGTAGGAGGTTTCGAGGCAGACTCTTCGACCCGCGGCCCCGAAGTCAGTGGAGCCGAGGAAGAAGAGGTCAATTTTGTCTTTTTAGAAGTCGGCTCCGACGGACTTGTCGGAGCCGACGATCTTTTCTTTTTGGAAACAACAGGAAGATCTAAGGCTTCCTCAAAAGAAGGCTTAATAAGCCCTTTCAATATTAATTTGTTTTTGCGTTCTTGAAGAACTCTAGATGAGAACGCATGACAGACGCTACAAGTCTCTTGCAGATGTTTCGGCCCCAAACAATAAACACAAACTGAATGACTGTCTGTAATGGACATTTTATATTTGCAGCGAGTGCATTTTTTAAAACCTGATTTTTGTTCCTTAGACATGATACAGGCCACAAACAGTACTAACTCTAAGGAAAAACTACTCTACCACAACAAGTATAGCACTATACACAAAAAGCGCCAACTGAAAGGCGCGAGACACACTGGCGCGAGTACTAGTGAAAGTTTACCTCACAACAATTTAAACAAGTTAAACGGGCCAAAGCCCTCTAATTTAAACGGGCTTTGCCCGAAAAAACAACTAACCAAAAGTTAATAAGAAAAACACAATTAGCACTCAGATAGGGCAAAGGCCCTCTAACTTAAACGGGCCTTGCCCGACTGAACAAATAAATTTCTGGAAACAAGCACTCAATGGAAACAAGCACTCAACAAAAAAAACCCAGAAATAGCAAGAAATAGCTGTTAAAACAGCTGTTTGGTTAATATGGACAAAAAAAATCCCTTAAGTCAAGGACCAATAAGGTAAAATTAACCACTTAGCTCCAGCCAAGTCGAGACCACGTCCAGCTTGTTAAGCGGCAAACGAGATCTGGGGAAGCAGGTGTAGTGCATCCTGGGATAGGGAGTAGCCCAGCCAATGAGAGACTTCGTGCTAGTGTATTAGTTGCAGAGTCGGAGCCGATGGATCGGCTCTGAACCCATATGTTGTGAATGTAGGCGAGATAGGATCCCATTACATCCAAGACCTTCAGAACCAGCTTTGCCGGGGACTTTTTGGACGACAGCAGGAGAGAAATGTTGTTTTGAAGTGCTACTATCCTTTCTGTAGGAAGCCTTAGAACCAAATGATGCGTATCTAATTCCGCTCCTATGAATAAGATATGCTGTGATGGCTGTAGCAAAGATTTTTCGAAATTTACGGAAATTCCGAGGTGAATACAAAGTTGTAGGGTGTAATCCCTGGCCTGTATCAGTTGACGCCTGGTGGTGGCAGACAGGAGCCAGTCGTCCAGATACGGAAACACCTGGAATCCTAGGCGTCTCAGATGAGATGCTACCACTGCCATGCATTTGGTGAAAACCCTGGGGGCTGAGGTCAGACCAAAGGGCAGGGCCCGAAACTGATAGTGACTGGCTCCCAGCTGGAAGCGCAAATGATCCCTGGACGCCCTGGCCATTTTGATGTGGTAGTATGCATCCTTCAGATCTATTGAGCACATCCAGTTGTCCTTCTGTAAGAATGGAAGGATCGATTGAAGCGTGACCATTCGGAACTTCTCCTTTTTGACAAAGGTGTTGAGGCTGCTTAGGTCCAGAATCGGCCTCCAGTCCCCTGTCTTCTTTGGAACTAAAAAGAACCTTGAGTAAGTTCCGAATCCTATTTGGTCCGCTGGGACTGGTTGGATGACACTTTTTTCTAGCAGCTTTGAAATTTCTGTAGCTGCTGGGTCTCGCAGATGGGGTGGTACATCTGGGAGTTTTCTCTTTGGAATGGGGGTGGATAGGAATGGTATTTTGTAACCTCTGGTAACAACGCTTTTTACCCAGTTGTCTGTAGTAATGTTTTGCCAGGCCTGAGGGTATAAAGCTAAGCGACCCCCGACTGCCTCCAGAGCAGGACAGTCGGGCCTCCTCTCAGGAGTGCTAAAAAGGTTTACCAGGGGGGGTATACCTGTCACCTTGGTTTTGGACCCCTCTGCCCGGTGGCGTCTTCCACCTCTGCCCCCTCCTCTGCCTCTAGAGGGGGCATCACCCTGTGTGCTTGGGAAAGATCCTTGAGGTTTTCGAAACCACATTTTCCCACCACGTTGCCCTTTGGGGTACGGTCTGGAAGGGGTGGAAAAACGGACTCCGACAGCAGACAGAGTCTTTCCCTCATGTTCACACCGGGTAAGGGTCTCCTTTACTTTAGGGCCAAAAAGTGTGGCACCATCAAATGGGGCGTTAGTAAAGGAAGACTTGAAGGTTTCCGCAAGCTACGAAGAGCAATCGCTGAAGCCGCTGCCCTACTCGATCCTTCGGCTGCGTATGATATCAGCCTCATGGATGAGTTAACAATGGATGTAAGGGTATTTAGATGTGCCGAAACCTTCTCTGAGACAGCAGCATCTGTAGTACCCTGGAGGGTATCTCCCAACTCTTTGACTAGATCCCTCTGTAAGCGTGTAAAATGAGTCAAATAGTTCAGGGAACACATAGAAAAAGCCGCTGAACTAAAAATGCGCTTCCCGTATCTGTCCATAGTCCTAGAATCTGTTAGGCGGATGGACAGATGAGGAAGACTCCGACATCTCCTTTTTCGTGGCCGCTGCCACCACCATGGCGTCTACTGGGACTCCTTTAGTGAGGTAAGCCTTGTCCTGGGGTGCAGTGATGTACTTATTAAGCTTCCTAGGGACTGGTTCCACCGTGTCAGGTGTCTCCCACGCCCTTCGAGCAATCAACTCCATTAACTCATCGAAGGGCGGAGTGACCCAGGAGGAGGAAGGGCGAGCACCAAATGCCTTCAGCAAGACTGACTCATCCTCAGAAGGGGGGAGGGACTGCCAGTCACCTCTCTGTTTTAGGATCTCCAAGATGTCAGAAAAAGAGACATCTTCTGAAGGTGACTTAGGGGACCCTTCTGACTCATTCAAGTCAGTATCGGATGTCAAAGATTCTTGTGGAGAATCTAAGTGTCTCCTCTTACACAATCTTTTCCTAGGGACTTCTTCGTGGGGAGCATCCGAAGAAGCCTCCGAGGAAGAGGGGGCACCCTCCAGGGGTGGCTGAGACACAGGTGCTCGACGCTTAGCTGTAGCCGTGGGTGCAGAGGAGGATAACGGACCTTTATGGGGAGGAGAAGCTGTTTCTGCTGATGTGGTTGTCTGGGTAGACAACACCTTCCTCATGAGGTCGAAGGCCCCCAGGTCCCGAGTCGAGGTATCTCCCGGTTCCGAAGAAATGGGAAGAATCCCCGAAACAGGCACCGAAGGCACCGACCCCGAGGACGGAACCGAGTCAATCCGCGCTGAGGCCCCGAGAGGGCGTCGAACCGAAAATCGGTCCGACTCGGTCCCGGAACCAAGGATGGATCTGCTCCGAGACTCGGTACCGGATCGACGGAGTCGAGGTGAACGGAGCCGACCGAGAAAAGGACGGTTCTGGCACCGAGGGCTCCACAATCAGCAGCTCAGCTTCTTCCGGCTCCGAAGACTGGACAGGTCTCGGAGGAGGAACAGATGGAGAAAGTGGAAGGCCTTCAAGTCTCGACACCAATTGAGAGGAGACCGAGATGAGCTTGGATAAGGCCGTATTCTCCATTAACTTCTGCACCACGCGGTCTACATCGGTGTCGGAGAGGGGTCTGGAAGAACGAGTCGAAGGGATCGAAGACGGAGCCGACCTCAACAGAGTCGGTGGAGGGAGCTCCGTCACCGGTTCCAAGATTTGAGGCTCGGAAACTGCCAACAGTTGAACACTCGGCCCCGAAGTCTGTGGAACCGGTGATGCAACTTTACTTGAAGAGCTCGGAGCCGATGACTTGGGCTCCGACGTCTTCGATTCCTTCGAGGACTTGGATGCCTGGTCAGAAGCATCCAGAGCCTCCTGAAAGGAAGGTTTTAATAAACCCCTGTCCATTAATTTCCTGCGTCTATCTGTCATGACCCTCCCACTGAAAGAATGACAAATAGAACAGTCTTCTTGCAAGTGGAGAGGGCCAAGACAGTAGACACAGGAAATATGGTTGTCAGTTACTGACATTTTTTGCCCACACTGGCAACGCTTGAAACCTGATTTGGTCTTTTCAGACATGTCAAGGTAAGTAGAAATATAGTCAAATCCAGAAAAAACAGTCAAGTCCGGTAAAATTGTCAAATCCAGAAATGAGTCAATCCAGTTGTCAAATCCAAAGAGTGGAGGTAGGCCCCGAAGAGAAACCTGACTAAGTTTTATAACTTAAACGGAACCGAGATTTCCCTAAACCTTACCACACTCACACAAAATATTATTAAACAGTTTCTAATACTAAAGAACCAGAGAAAAAGCTAGAATAAAATTCTAAATCTTATCTGAGGTGCTCGAGCTCGACCCAGTGATGCGAACGCTGCAGCGGCAAACTAGATCTGAGGTAAAGGCAGAGGGGGATTGTGGGTATTAGGTGATCTCGAGCTTCTTCTCGATGCAGAGCTTGCAGGCGGCCGACACGGAGCCGAGGATCGGCTCCGAACCCATGTGTAAGAACAAAGGTGAGATTGAACACTCTCACATTACAGCTTCCATGGGACCCAACAATATCCCTGGCTGTGTTGTACATGAATTACAAAGTGAACTGGCACCATATGTGTGTGCTGTTCACTCATAGCCTCACCTCAGGCTTTGTCCCTAGCAAATGGCACACTGCTACAGTCATCCCTCTCCATAAAGGAGGAGTGACTACAGACCTTGGAAATTATCCCACCATTAGCCTGAGAAGTCTAATATGTAAGGCTATGGAGGGCATCATCATGGACCTAATTAACAATGATATAGGGACTCTCCAAACTCTAGATCCCACGCAATTTGGTTTACTGAAAGGGAGATCATGCCTGCTCAATCTGGTCGACTTCTTTGAGTCAGTCACCAGAGCACTGGATGAAGGTAAGGCAGTTCATATAGCCTTCCTCGATCTGGCCAAGGCCTTTGATACCATTCCTCACTCAGGGAAAAAAAGTTATGTACTCACCATAATGTTCCATCGGAGTAATTCTACTTCATTGGTCTTCAACCTGTGGGTACTGGATCCGTATGGGATCTGAGCCGGCAAGTTCACTAGCATCTGCTCTGAGCGCCAAGCTCCTCCCCTTACCCACAATACACCTCCATTTTCCAACCCCCAGATAGAGTTTGCTGCCACTTATACAGAGAACCCGACCCGCAAAAACACCTTACGCACCTAAAACTTCAGCTAAACAGGCTGCCCATATGGTAAGGCCAGGGGGAAGGAGGGAGGGACAGTTGAAGACAAATGAAGTAGAACTACTCAAATTAAGAAGTTATGTACCTACCATAACGTTCCATGTTAGTTGTCTTCTCTCGCCTTCTTTCTTGCTTGATGGGTTCGAGCCGATCCTCGGCTCCACTGCACTGCTAAGCTCGAGAGTCACTTTTACCAGCTCGAGGCAGCCCCATATCCCATGATGCAAGGCGGTAAGTACCCAGATCTCGTTTGATGACAAAGGGCAATAGCACCAAGCATAAATACTTCCCAAAGGAAGAAAGAAAGCCTACAGGATGAAAGAAGGACCAGCTCTGAATGGTCTTCAGCATAATAATCTGTTGTAGAAAGGTCTGTCCAGGCCTGGGGGAAGGAGGGAGGGTCGCAAGAAAGAAGGCGAGAGAAGACAACTAACATGGAACATTATGGTAGGTACATAACTTCTTAATGTTAAGTTGTCAATCTCGCCTTCATTCTTGCTTGATGGGACCGCGTACCTAGCACCTCTATCCTGGGTGGCTCAATGGAACAGACTCTTGAGGACTGTAGAGCCAAAACTGGCTCTGTCCCTGGAGGCCAAGTCCAATTTGTAATGGGAAATAAAAGTATGAGGAGTGGCCCAAGTGGCCGCTGCACAAATAGTGTCTAAAGGAAGTCTAGCTTGAAAGGCTGTAGAAGTAGCTAAGCTCCTAGTTGAATGTGCTTTAGGTTTTGAGCACAGCTGTTTTCCCCTGAGCAGATAAATTTCAGAGATGACCGAAGAAAGCCATCTAGACAAGGTCACTTTAGAGACAGGAAGGCCTTTCTTGTTATCTGCATAGGAAACAAAGAGTTGATCAGATTTCCTAAATTGTTTAGTCCTGTCCAAATAATATCTGAGTTGGCGATGGACATCAAGATAATGTAGTTTTTGTTCTGATCTGTCTGAATAGTTTGGGAAAAATACAGGGAGATCAATGGATTGATTCAGATTGGTCTTTGAGGCAACCTTAGGTAAAAAGGTCGGATTAGTTCTCAATGATACTCTGTCTTTGTGAAAGACCAAATAGGGGGGTCGAACCGATAGAGCATGAAGTTCAGACACCCTTCCTGGCTGATGTAATAGCTACTAGGAACAAAGTTTTCCAAGAAAGAAATTTTAGAGAGCAAGAAACAGCTGGCTCGAAGGGGGGAAGAATCAAGGATGTCAGCACTAAATTTAGATCCCATTGAGGAGGAGGATTCCTGATTGGAGGCTTTAGTAGGAAAATTCCTTTCAAGAAGGCCCTACAAAGCCTATGGGACATAATATTGTGATCTGCAATCCCGACATGAAAATTCGAGATAGCAGCCAATTGAACTCTGACTGTGGAAGAAGAGGAACCTGCATGAAAAATCTCTGCTAAGAAGTCCAGAACTGCCTGAACTGGGGCAGTGAAAGGATCAATATTCTTGGCTTTAGCCCAATAAGAGAAACGTTTCCATTTGCTTGCATAAATCCTCCTGGTAGAGGATTTTAAAGAAGCTACTATAATGTCTCTAACCGGGTTAGAGATCAAAGGAAGCCTGGCTAAGGAAGGAAGTGGAGCAACCATGCTGTGAGGTTGAGAGAAGGGATAGACCGGTGCAGCTGACCGGATTGGTGAATCAGAAGATCTGGCACTGGGTCCAGATGCCACGGCTGCACCAAAAGGTGACGATGGAGGAACGGAAACCAAATTTGTCAAGGCCAATAAGGAGCAATGAGAATCATGTTGGCTCTCAAAACGGTTGCTTTCTGGATAACTTGAGGGATCAGAGGAAAAGGAGGAAAGGCATAAAGAAGTCCCTGGGGCCAATCCTGGGTCAGAGCGTCTCTGGGGGGATGGCCTGGTGGAGGGAAGAGAGAGAAGAAGTCTGGGCATTTGCTGTTTTGGGGAGTAGCAAAAAGATCGCAACATGGGCGACCCCATTGCAGAAAAATCTCTTCCACTATAGATTGCTTGAGAGACCACTCGTGAGGCATGAGAATAGCTCTGCTCAATCTGTCCGCTACAATGTTGGTTTTCCCAGGGATGTGCATTGCTACCAGAAACCGATGAGAGGAGATCGCCCATTGCCATAGTCTGAGCGCTTCTCGACACAAGGGTTAGGACTTGGTTCCGCCCTGTTTGTTGATATACCAAACTACAGACATGTTGTCTGTGTGGACTGCAATTGTCCCTACGGGAAGAAAGTCGTTGAGGGCTTGCAACGTTAAAAGCACTGCTCTCATCTCCAGGACATTTATGTGCAGGTGGTACTCGAACGGCTGCCACGTCCCATGAACCATTCTGCCCTGATAATGACCCCCCCACCCGATCAGGGAGGCATCTGTGGTGACAGTGGCTACCGGGGATGGGGGTACAAAGTGTCTGCCTTGGTGAACCTGGGGAGATGTGATCCACCAAGCAAGATGATTTTTGCAAGTCTGTGTCACCAGAATCTGGTGACGCATTGGAAGTTGTTGGTAAGACCACTGAGTGAACAACATCCACTGAAGAAGGCGCATGTAGAAGCGAGCCAGGGGAAGAAGAGTAATGGCCGCAGCCATGAGGCCTAATACCTTTAGAACCATTCTGGCCTGTACTTTCTTGTTGGCTAGAATGATCCTGACATGACTTTGAATGTCTGAAACTCTTTGATCTGTAAGGGTAGCTGACATCCGAACAGTGTTTAAGTTTGCGCCTATGAAAGTAATAGACTGGCAGGGCGATAAGGATGACTTTTCGAAGTTGATCGAGATGCCCAAAAGAGTGCAAAGATTTATTGTGTAATCCCTGGCTTGAACAAGCTGATGCCTGGTGGTGGCTGAAAGGAGCCAGTCGTCGAGATACGGAAACACCTGGAATCCTTGACGTCTCAGGTGAGCCGTGACCACTGCCATGCATTTGGTGAACACTCTGGGGGCTGTAGTGAGACCAAAGGGCAGGGCTCTGAACTGGAAATGACTGGACCCCAGCCGAAAGCGGAGAAATCTCCTGGAGCGCCTGTGAATTTTATGTGATAGTACGCATCCTGAAGATCTATTGAGCACATCCAGTTGTCCTTCTGTAAGAAGGGCAGAATTGACTGAAGAGTGACCATTCGAATCTTGTCTTCCTCACAGACTTGTTGAGTCTGCTGAGATCCAATATTGGTCTCCAGTCTCCCGTCTTTTTGGGGACCAAAAAGAACCTTGAGTAGATTCCGGGCTCTGAATGGTCTGTTGTAACTGGCTGAATGGCTCTTTTTTGCAGTAGCTTTGAGACTTCTAACTCTGCAATTTCCCTTAGACCGGGTGGTACATCTGGAAGGGAATTTGAGGGGTAGAAAGGACTTTTCTCGAAAGGAATTATGTAACCCTCGGATATGATCGACTGTACCCATCTGTCTTGAGTGAGGGAGTGCCAGGCTTCTGGGTACAGCGATAATCTTCCCCCGACTGCCTCCAAGGAGGGACAGTCGGGCAACATCTCAGGGATGCTGAAAGGGCTTGTCAGAGAGAGACTCTCTGTTTCCCTGGTTTTGTGGACCCCCTCTGCCTCTAGAGCGGCGTCTGTTGTTGTTACCCCCTCTGCCTCTGGGGGTAAACTGACCACGTGAATCGCGTGACTCCTTGGGATTTTGAACCACATTTTGCCACCCTTCTGTCCTTTGGGGTAAGGTCTAGAAGGGGTGGAAAAACGGACTCCTACGGCAGAAAGAGTTTTGCCGTCCTGCTCACACCTGGTCAATGTTTCCTTCACTTGAGGGCCAAACAAAGCTGACCCATCAAAGGGAGAATTTGTGAAGGACGCCTTAAAGGGATCTGCAAAGTTACATAGCCGCATCCAGGCTTGGCGTCTAAGAGCCACACCTGTACCTGCGGCCCTACTCGCTCCATCAGCAGCATATGATATTAACCGCATGGAGGAGTTTGCAGTGGAGTTAAGGGTTCCTAGCTGCGAAGCAATTTTTTCCTGAGCCCCTGCAGCTGTAGGATCCTGTACAACCTCACCTAGCTCCTTAAGGATATCCCTTTGGAGTCTGGTGAAGTGACATAGGTAGTTCAGCTTAGCATAGCAAAGGTCGC
Organism: Protopterus annectens; assembly: GCF_019279795.1. Classification (NCBI taxonomy): domain Eukaryota; kingdom Metazoa; phylum Chordata; order Ceratodontiformes; family Protopteridae; genus Protopterus; species Protopterus annectens. The sequence goes on from NC_056741.1 coordinate 1,838,949,510, forward strand.
TGAAGAAAACATCCGCTTACCGTACCTATCCATGGTCCTAGAGTCTTTATTAGGAGGATGGACAGGTACGGAAGGATCTGCAAGTTCCTTCTTGGTGGCAGCAGCCACCACCATGGCATCAGCGGGGACACCCTTAGTGAGGAATTGCTTGTCATACGGGGCAGTAATAAATTTTGAAGGCCTCCTAGGGACTGGCTCTACAGAGTCAGGAGCAGCCCACGCCTTTCGGGCAATAACCTGCATAAGGGGGTCGAAGGCGGAGACACCCAGGAGGTGGAGGGCCGAGATCCAAACGCCTCCAGGTATACTGACTCATCCTCAGAGGGATTATTGGTGGGCCAGTTTCCCCTCTGTCTAAGGAGTTCTAGGATGTCTGAGAAGGAGACATCCTCAGAGGGGGATCTTGGGGATCCCTCTGCCTCATCTAAGTCAGTATCTGAAGTGATAGACTCGGGTGAGTCTACATGTTTCCTCTTACATGTCCTCTTCCATGAGGATCTCCCGACACATCAGGAGAATCCTCGGAAGAGGGGGATATTCCCAGTGGGGAAACCTGAGGCGGAGGATCTCTGGGTCCTGTAGCAAGAGAAGTGGCAGAGATGTCAACAGGCACCATAGAGGAAGGAGCTAAGGGAACAGACTGCTGGCTGAGACCAGTGGCCAGCACACTCTTCATCACCTCGAAGGCTCCCCTCCCAGGAAGGCCCGAGAGAACCCGTTCCGAAGAGCTAGGAACTCCGGGGCCCACCGAAGGGGAAGTCTCCGAGGCAGATGTCGGAGCCGAGCTCACCAAGGCCGAGGCTCCAAGGGGAAGAGCGGGTTCGGACAAGGGTCCGATGCCACTCACCCCCTCGGAGGAGACCAGGGAAGCCCGCCCACCGAATCCCTCTAAGGAAGGTCTCGAAGAGGAGATAAGAGTGGAGGCTGAAGGAACAGAAGGTGGTATCTGTCCCTCAGCCGTAGCAGTAACCATTCCCGAAGACTCCAACTCCAATCTCTGGGGTAGAGTTGAAGGAGGAACTGCAATGGGGTGTGGACCAATAGTCGTCTGTTGAGACGGACTATGCAACATTTGGGCCAATGCCTGTGACTTAAGTAATCTACTGACCACTCTCTCTAAATCATGGTCAGAAAGCCTGGATGACCTTGAAGATCGGCTCCGATGGCTCCGTTCCGAGAGGAGAAGCGGCGAGCCGAAAGTATCGGCTCCAAGGAAGGGGACCTAGACCTCTTCCTCGAAGGAGCCATCGGAGCCGATGAAACTACTGAAACTGTCGGAACCGACAACTTGTCGGAGCCGACAGGTAGCTTCGATGCATCGGCTCCAGCCGGAGCAGATACAGCCACAAAAGTAACGGTGTCGGAGCCGAATGGAGCCGACACTGATGCCTGGGCCACATGGTGGTCGGAACCGATCGGAGCCGACACCGAAGTGGTCGAACCAGAGTCGGCACCGATAGCCATCGGTGCCGAAGGTTTAAATGACAGAATCGGCTCCAGCCGAGCCGATCTCGACTCTGAATGAGTCGGAGCCGAGGCCGCAGGCTTGGACACAGAAGCCTGGGCCTTGGAAGACTTAGAAGTCTTAGATGGGGCCGACTTAGCCGGAGAGCCCTCCGGCTTAAGAAGGCCCCTCAAAATCAACTTATTTCTTCTTTCCTGCAGGACTCTCTGGCTAAAAGAATGACATATAGCACAGGAGTCCTGCAGGTGAAGAGGTCCCAGACAGTACAGGCAAGAAGTGTGACCGTCTGTCAGAGACATCTTCTGACAGCACGAGTCACACTTCTTAAAGCCTGAGACCCTTTCTTTAGACATGGTGCTAAACAGACACACACACACCAGTCCAAGAAATTAAGTTAAATATACCAGAAGGTATAACTAATAGACACACACACACACCCTAACAGGGGGGGGGATGGGAAGGGTGAAAGTCTGACTAAAAAAATATGAAGAGACAGGGAATTTTCTGTCAAAAGGGTTAAAACTAAGTTAAAACTAAGAATTTAAGGTTTTTTTGTAAAAAGGGGCTAAAATAGTAAAGTAGTAAATCACTTACCAGGAGCTGGTAAAAGGAGGACCTCATCAGCGAAGCGGCAAACAAGATCTGGGTACTTACCGCCTTGCATCATGGGATATGGGGCTGCCTCGAGCTGGTAAAAGTGACTCTCGAGCTTAGCAAGTGCCGAGTCGGAGCCGAGGATCGGCTCCGAACCCATCAAGCAAGAATGAAGGCGAGATTGACAACTTAACATGGAACGTTATGATGAGTACATAACTTCTTTATCTGAAGTAGTTTACTTCATTTGATCTTCAACCTGTGGGACAGAGACCCCAGCTACTGAACTCTTGGGTGACCCTCATGTAAGGATATTCTGTAGCACCGCTGAACCAAAGGATGCTCTCCTAGAAATCAAATCCAATTTATATTGAGAAATAAAGGTATGAGATGAGGACCAAGTAGCTGCAGAACAAATATTATCCAATGAGACTCTCGACCAAAAGGCTGCAGAAGTAGCCATTGACCTAGTCGAATGAGCTTTCACCTGCCCTGGAGGAGACAAAGCTTTATCCTTATAAACCTGAAGGATGCGCAAGGAAATCCACCTAGCAATAGTAACCTTAGAGATAGGTTTACCTAAAAACAGTTTATAGAAGGACACAAACAACTGATCAGATTTACAAAAGGTTCTAGTCCTGTGCAAATAAAATCCTAATGGTCTATGAACATCCAGCAAGTTGAGTCTGTATTCCATTTTGTTAGCAAAATTTGGAAAGAAAACAGTTAAACAGAAAAAAAGTTAATGGTCTGACTGATGTTAACTTGTGATGTTACCTTGGGAAGAAAGGACGGATTGGTACGAAGGGAAACCCTGTCCTTATGGAAAATCATGCATGGAACTTTAACAGACAATGCTTGCAGTTCTGAAACTCTTTTAGAAGAGGTGATAGCCACTAGAAGCACTGTTTTCCAAGACAAAAACTTAAGATCTGTGGTTGCTGCAGGTTCAAATGGCAGAGCAACCAAAGCTTGAAGAACCATAGTAAGGTCCCGTGGGGAACAGGATCCTTGACCGGAAGGCCTGATAGGAAAGTACCTTTAATAAAGGCTTTACACAGTCTGGAAGAGGCTAGAGAAGCAGAATTCTCACCCATGTGAAAATGAGGGATAGCAGCTAGCTGAACTTTGATAGTAGAAGAGCTTGCTCTTTGTTGAAAAATATTTGTTAGAAAATCGAGAATAGCAGGAACAGGAGCCGTGAAAGGGTCTAAACTCCTTTGAGAAGCCCAAAAGGAAAAACGTTTCCATTTGCTACAGTAAACCTTCCTGGTGGAAGACTTGTGAGCTGCCACTAGAATAGACCTGACTGAAGAGGATAATCCAGGAGTCCTAGCAATTAGGGTAACTGGAGCAGCCAAGCCTTGAGCTTCAAACTATCCAGGCTTGGATGAGGAACCCCGAGGGGTGTGAAATAAGATCCTGAATGGGATCCAAGATGGAGCCAGAAGATAAGACCAAAGGAAGGGAAACCATACCTGGCGAGGCCAAAACGGGGCAATGAGGATCACTTTTTTCCCCAGTCGACAAGCTTTCTGTAGAAAGCTCAGAATAAGAGGTACTGGAGGGTAAGCATATAGAAGACCGGGAGGCCAAGAATGGACTAGAGCATCTCTGGGGGATTCCCCCAGTTGGGGGTTCAGAGCAAAACTTGCTGCACTTCGCGTTGGAAGGAGATGTGAAGCAATTGCAGCAAGGCTGACCCCACTCCCGAAAGATCTGCTCTGCTACGGAAGGATTCAGAGACCACTTGTAAGGCATCAGTATAGTCCGACTTAACCTGTTCGCTAGGATGTTGGACTGTCCTGGAATGTGTGTTGCTATCAGAAAGCGGCCGGTGGAGATCACCCATTCCCAAACTCTCATGGCCTTGCAACAAAGGGGGAAAGATCTGGTCCCTCCCTGTTTGTTGACATACCTGACCATCGACATACTGTCTGACTGAAATGCAATGGTTCCCAGAGGAAGAAAGGCATGAACAGCCTGCAACACCAAAAGGACCTCCCTCATCTTCAGAACGTTTATATGCAAACTGGTCTCGAGGGGGGACCACAGGCCTTGGACTGTCCTGCCTGAACAATGCCCCCCCACCCAAGATGGGAGGCATCCATAGTCACTGTGGCTTGGACAAGGCGTGGAACAAGAGATCATCCCTTCAGGATTTCTGGAGAGTACATCCACCAAAGAAGGGACGACCTGCAGACTCGAATGAGGTGTATTAGATATGATAATGGAAGATCCAACAGGGACCACTGTGCCACTAGTCTCCACTGTAGTACTCGTATGTGTAACCAGGAGCAAGGAAGGTTTATTGTCGCTGCCATAGAACTTAGGGCCCTCAAAACTGATTCTGCTGTGGGAAGGTGAGAACAGTAGATGAGGGAAACATGCATCCTCAGGTTTCAAACTCTCTCCATTGTCAGGAAGATTTTGGCTTGTAGTGCGTCTATCTGTGCCCCAATGTAGTTTATCACCTGGACAGGATTCAGAAGAGATTTGGATGTGTTGATTGTAATCCCCAAGTGAAGTGCAAGCTTTAGGAAATGAATCCCTGGTTTGACAAAGTAGACGCTTGGTGGGAGCAGTGAGGAGCCAATCATCCAGGTACGAGTAGACCTGTATCCCTTGAAGCCTCAGGTGAGATGCTACTACTGCCATCACTTTGGTGAACACTGGGGGCTGTGGAGAGACTAAAAGGTAGGGCTCAAAATTGGTAATGATCGACTCCTAACCAGAAGCGGAGGAATCTCCTGGAGTTTCTGTGCATCTTTATGTGATAGTAGGCATCCTGGAGGTCTAATGAGCACATCCAGTCACTCTCTTGCAGGTATGGCATAATAGACTGTAAGCTGACCATCTGGAACTTTTCTTTGGCAACTGACAGGTTCAGGGTAGATAGGTCCAGAATGGGCCTTTAGTCCCCCATTTTCTTTGGCACCAAAATGAACCTGGAGTAGATGCCCGATCCAGACTGATCTGTGGGGAAGTGTTCGATGGCTCGTTTTTCTAGCAGCTTGGAAATTTCCAGTGCTGCAACCTCCCTTTGCGTAGGTGGTACATCCGGGAGGTGTTTGAGAGGTTTGGGGGGAACCACAAACGGGATTGAGTATCCTCTGGATATAAACTGAAGCATCCAGTGGTCTGATGTTATGGACTCCCATGCCGCCAGGTGCAACGACAACTGAACCCTGACTGCCTCCAGAGTAGAGCAGTCGGGCAACCCCTCAGGGTTGCTGCGTGAGCCTGTCCGAGAATGGTTAGAGACCCAAAATTCCTCCGACCCCCTCTGCCTCTGGGCCGGCATCTATTCTGTAACCCTCTGCCTCTGGGGAAGAAGAGCCCTGAGTGTCCCGGGAATACTGAGACTTCCAGAACCACATCTTCTTTTGCTCTCACTGATTCCAGGAAAAGGATCTTTGAGGGTTCTAGAAGTGGATTCCGATGGCAGACAGTGTCTTCCCGTCTTTCTCACTCTGGACCAAGGTGTCTTTGATGGTCTTACCAAAAAGGGTAGAACCGTCATACGGAGCGTTGGCAAAAGATGCCTTGAAAGGTTCTGAGAACTGACAATCTGAGCTAGGCATTGCATCTCATGGACACGCCGGACCCAGCTGCCCTAACTGCTTCTTCAGTAGCATGTGAAACGCATCGCATGGACTTGTTGGAAAATGCTTTTAAAGTGGCCATCCTCATGGAGAATGAGTCTCTGTCCTCCTGCGACATGGACTTGGGAGGAGACTCAGCCAGTTCCTTTACCAGGTCATGCTGTAGTCTAGTAAAGCGGGTCAGGTAGTTCAGCGCCCTGATGGAAAAAGTCACAGACGCATAAACCCGCTTCCCTAAGTGGTCCACCATCCTAGACTCTCGGTCAGGGGATGAACAGAGGAACTCTCCTAGGCTAGTTCCTTTTTGGTGGCTGCTACTACCACCATAGCATCTACAGGAGACCATTTGTTCCATGCTGGTCTGTCCGAGGGAAGGCTCAAAATTTTGTCTGGACATTTCGGGATTGGTTCCACGGTGTCCGGCTCCTTCCAGGTCCACGAGGCGACCAGGTTCACCAGGGGATCTGTGAGAGGGGACACCCAGGAAGTAGATGGGCCCGTGCTGAAAGGCTCCAGGAACACGGATTCATCACAGGAAGGTTTGGGGGCGGACCAACCTCCCTGCTGGTGTAGGATTGCCATGATGTCTCTAAAGGAGACATCTTCGGGAGGTGATCTGAGGGAACCTTCCCCATCATCCAAATCTGTGTCCTCAGTGAGGGACTCAGGGGAGTCCAAGTGCCTCATCTTAGACGTATGCTTGCGTGGCACATCTCTGGTGGGACTCTCCAGGGGAACTCGCAAGCCACTTGTTCCTTCAGGGGTTACCGCCTGGGGGTCTTCGAGCATGGGCTGTCCCTCTGGTAAAATGATGGGATTCATAGACAAAGCTGAGGGAGGTGGGGTGGAGTCCGAGGAAATAGTCAAGGGTCTCGTTCCAGTGGAGAGAACCCTTTCTACCACGTCGAACACCGGGGGTGAACATGCTTCCTGGGCCACCAATAAGGAAACTGCTCTCCCAGAATCTGATGCAAGAATCTGAGCCAGGCCCGAAGTGGACGGAGCTCCAAGGGGGGAACTTGGCCCGACAACGTAGAACCAATGGAAAAAGTTCCACTCCCTCGGATCTGACACACAGGCTCCAGGCAGCTGCCGGCATCAAAGAGACAGGTACCATTGGTGCCGACACCCTGACCTTGAATCAAAGTATTCTGAACCCGGTGGTCGGATCGGACAAGGAGAAATTGGCGTGAAGAAAGGAAGCAAGCTCCCCCCTCCAGAGGGAGAAGGGGCTGGTAAGACTCCTATTTGGATTTTTGTACGAATGAACCTTATCATTTTATCCATGTCGACTTCGGAAAGGCTTCGGGCAGACTGCTACGAGACCACGGACTCCAACCTGGTGGGTCGAGGAACAGAGGCCCTAAACGGTGGTCATGTCTCCTCCAGCTCCGGGGAAAATCTGGGAGATCGGAGCCGAGAGAAGTCACTGAACCTAGATGGACTCTTGGTGGGAGTTCCTGTAGTAGAACGGTCCGGGGACCTCATGTTTTTCAAACCTATGCTCTCTCTCCTTCTCTCTGCCTTTTCTGCGCTCCATTTCCGCAGGCTTAGAAATGGGAGGGTGATTCCCAGCCTGGAGGGAGGAGAAGAAAGGACAACAGAGAAGAAGAGGCTGCCACAGCAGCCGCTGTGACCAAAGCAGTAAAAGAGGCAGTAGTCTCCATAGTAGTTTGACGGCTTTTCAAGGCCAACTTAGCCTGTCTATCCTTAGTAGCATGCGGGTTAAAACCTGTGCAAATGGTACAATTAGTGCTCAAATGGGCTACACCCAAAGACATAACGCAAAGAGTGTGGCCATCGGCGAGTGACAATTTGTGGCCACACTCATGCACCTGTAAGACCGGCTTGGGATCAGCCATGTCTCAAACAGAAAACTGAGGTGGGAGGGGAAGCAACAACACACTAACATTAAAAACTATGCAAAAAACATAAACACGATGCTCCAGCAAGGGGAGGAAGAGAGGGAACTTACACTAACAACTAACCATTATTTATGGATGATTATGTTTTTAATAATATATACATTGTGTATTTAAAGTTTTTAAGCATGTTTTAATGTAAGATGGCATTAAGAAAAGCACACTGGCACTTTAAATGTTCAATGATATGTAATTTCAAGACTTATTTTGATAGGTTATAATGAGTATTTAAGCTGGGGTGTAATGGTATGGAATTGTTCTGAAGAAGTCTAAGTAATTTAGATGAAAGTGCTAAACACTGTCGGTATTGAATAAATAGTGATTTTACTGACTTTTAGTGCCGGAGTCTTCGTGGTCCATGTAGAGTGGAACAGACATGCACAACAGTAATAAACAGATACACCATAACAGATTTCCCCAGCTAATTTGAAAAAGGGAAGTGGACCCGAAAAGGAGAATTTACAAAGGGGTAGGAGGGAGGGAAAACCCGACTACAGTTGCATATCTATCGGACATCTACATTTATGGTAGGTACAAAACTGTACTATGTCCTTCAAGAATGCAACTGCAGTCCTTACATATGGGTTGAATAACATAGCTAAGCTGGGGGTGGTAGGATCTAAGATAAAGATGGTGTAGCTAAAATGCCCTGCAGGATTGCCGAAGCAAAGCCTGCTCGGGATCTGGAATATAAAGGCAGGTTGTAGTGTTTGGAAAATGTATGCACGGAGCTCCATGTAGCAGCTTCTAGAATGTCCTTTGTAGCCACCCCTCTTAGAAAGGCTGTGGAGGTGGCTATAGCTCTGGTGGAGTGTGGCCTGATACTGGCTGGCACACCTTTTCCATGGAAAGAGTAACAGAATCTGATGCAGTGTCCAATCCATTTTGAAATTGTTTGTTTGGAAATTGCCTTTCCTTGTACTCCAGCAGCGTAAGCTACAAATAGTTGGTCAGACTTTCTGTTGGCTTTTGTTCTGTCCAAGTGGTAGCGCAATTGTCTGTGTATGTCCAAAGTGTGCAGTAGCTTTTCTCCTTTATTTTGAGGATTGGGAAAGAAGGTAGGCAGGTGAATTGTTTGATTTAGAGACACCTTGGATATCACTTTTGGCATGAATGAAGGATTGGTTCTTAAAGAAACTCTGTCCTGAAGGAAAATGAGAAATGGAGGTAGTGCCATGAGGGCCTGTATCTCCGAGACTCTTCTTGCTGAGGTAATTGCCAACAGGAAAACGGTTTTCCAGGAGAGAAATTGCAGTTCTGAAGATGCTGCTGGCTCAAAAGGAGGAAGAGTTAATTTTTCCAACACGAAGTTGAGGTCCCATGCAGGCACTGGTGGTTTTCTGGGAGGTTTGATATTCTTTATCCCTCTTAGAAACTGTCTTAGCAAAGGATGCAAAAACACAGGTGGATCACTGTTGTATTTTGCTGAAATTGCTGAAGCGTGTATTTTTATGGAAGAATATGAAAGACCGGTATGTAGCATTTCTGCCAAGTATTCTAGTATCTGTGGGATGCTCATTACTGATACATCTTGACCCTTGTTGGCATTCCAGATGTTGAATCTCTTCCATTTGGCTGAGTAAGTTTTTCTGGTGGAAGGTCTGCGTGCTTCCAGTAAGATCTCTTGAACTTTCTTGGAGAGAGAGATATGGGGAGAAGTCATGGAACCCTCCAAGCTGTTAGCTGCAATGTTTGCAGGTTGGGATAAACCGTCCTGTAATTGTGCTGAGTCAGAAGCAGAGGCCATTGAGGCAGAGGCCACGGCTTGGTGTGAGTTATGCTCCTTAGTAGTGGATACCAGTGCTGTCTTGGCCAGTCTGGAGCTATCAAAATGCCTTTCGGTTGTTCTGCTTTGATCTTCAGTAACACCTTGGTCATTAATGGTAGAGGTGGGAATGCATAGATTGTTAGAGAGCTCCAGCTGAAGGAGAGAGCATCCATTCTCCAGGCTTGAGGATGGTGTGTCCTCGAGCAGAACTTCTTCAGATGATGATTGAGGTGTGAGGCAAAGATATCTATGTCCGGCCTCCCCCATGCATGAGTTATTTGTGAAAACATGTCTGGATGCAACATCCATTCGTGCGGGTCCAAGATGTTTCTGCTTAGACTGTCCGTCAGAACATTGTCCTTGCCTGGAACAAACTGGGATTGCAACTGTATGTTCAGTTTCAGGGACTTTTCCCAAACAGTCATTATTAGCCTGCAGAGGGAGTACGAATGAGTGCCTCCCTGTTTGTTTATGTACCACATAACAGTAGTGTTGTCTGTCTTTATTAGCAGTTGACCTTGCTGAAGAAATTTTCCGAAGGCCTCGATAGCATGAATCACTGCCAACATCTCTTTTTGATTGATGTGTAGATGCACTTCCTGGGGTGCCCATTGCCCTTGAATGCATCTGCCCTCCATGTGTGCCCCCCATCCATGATCTGAGGCGTCTGTTGTAATGGTTTGGCTTGTTTGAGGTTTATTGAAAGACATGCCCTTGTTTAGCTGGCTTGCTTGTGCCCACCACAAAAATTCCTTTTGTAGACATGGAATGAGTGGAATAATTGCTTCTAAGTTGTGGCTGTGTTGAGACAAACCTTTTAGGTACCATTGTAGTTTTTTCATGTGTAGTCTTGCCAGTGGAATCAGAAGAATGCAAGATGCCATGAAACCCAGGGCCTGCAGGATTTTCCTTGCAGTCATCTGGGTGTGCTTTGCTAGGCTTTTGAAGTAATCTGGTAATTGTTCTTGTTTTTCTTCTGTGAGGAAAGCCATTTGTGAGTTTGTGTACAGTTTGGCTCCTAGAAAAATTATTTGTTGGGATGGCAGTAGTCTTGATTTTTGAATGTTGACTGTGTATCCCAAAGCCTGTAATGTGAATGACATAGTTCAAGTTTCTTATCAAGGCTTGCTTGCTGTCCGCTTGTATAAGGCAGTCGTCCAGGTAAGGGTATATTTGTATCCCTTGGAGTCTGCAGTGTGCAATTACTGATGCCAGGCATTTCGTGAATACTCTGGGCGCAGTAGATAAGCCAAAAGGCAATGCTGAGAATTGATAATGCTCTGACCCTGCAAGAAATCTGAGGTATCTTCTGCAACTGTGTCTGATTGGGACATTCAGGTATGCCTCCTTGAGGTCCAGAGTAACCAGCCAAGACCCCTTGCCCAGCATGGGAAGAAGTTGCTGTAACGTCAGCATTTTGAATTTTGGCTCAATGAGAAAAGTGTTTAGAGCGGACAAGTCCAGTATAGGTCTCCATTGCTTTTCTTTTCTTGGAACAAGGAACAGTCTTGAGTAGAATCCCTGGCCTTGTTCCGGAGTAGGAACCTTTTCTATTGCTTTGATTTTTAGCAACTTTGAAACTTGTACGAGTGCCTCTGCCCTTTGATTTTGTGGCAGGTTTGGCATGCCTTGTCTTGTTGGTAAGGTATGGAAGTGGAACCTGTAACCTTTGTCTATTATGGCCAGAATCCATTTGTCCTTTGTTAAAACGTGCCAATTTTTGAAAATAAGGATAATTTTCCGCCTAAAGGTGCTTCTGTTTGAGCCTTGGTCGGCGGTGTCAAAGTCAAGTCATTGTGATTGTCCCTGTGGAGCAGTAAAAGCCCCTGCGCCACTTCTCTGATTAGACGGTTGCCATTGGCGGCCCCTGTAGGAGCCTCGGTATTGCCCTCTACCTCGAGCACGCCTGTTGTTTCCCCCTTTGGAACTTGTCAGTGTCTGGAAAGGACCAATTCTTCGAAGGCCAATTCCTGCTGAACCTTGGTGGCTGAACCTGGAGGAAATATTTGACTGTTTGTACTGATTTAGCCTTTTCCTCAATTGATTTCAACACATCCTGAGCATTAGCACCAAATAGCTTGTGTTTATCCAGAGGTGCATCTAGAAGCTTTACTTTAACATGATCTGGCAATGCCTGTTCTTAAGCATGTCTACATATGACGGCCCCTGTCATAGCTGCCCTACATGAAGCTTCCAATGCATCATAACCACACTGAAGAAAATGATTGCTAACCTGCTGAGTATTATGAACCAAATCCTGCAAGGCCTTTCTATCTAAAGGCTCAGGAGAGGCTAACTTTTTCTGCAAATCATCCATCAAGAAATCCTGATACTGAAACATATGAAAAAGACAGTTAAGTGCCCTCATGGCAAAGGTGGCTGAGGTATAAACTTTTTTACCCCACCTCTCCAGGGACCTAGATTCCCTGTCTGCTGGCAAAGGATTTTTGGCCGTGGAAGTAGCCACTCCTTTGGGCCCCTGGGAAATAGTTTCTAGATCAACAGAATGGGCCTTAAAGAGATGCTTATGAGTTTCAGGAACCCTGTAATATCTGTCTGGCTTGACAGGAGCAGGAGGGAGAGAATCAGAAGAAGCACTCGAGTCTGAGTACACATCATCCAATACATCTAACACTGGAGGAATAGCTAAAGGCCTGTGCTGGGGCAACTTGAGGAAAGTACAAAGCCTTTTCCTGGAGTCGGAGAAATCCTGGCCCTGCCACTGAAAGTGCTCTCTCATGGAGTGGAGAATTTCCCCGAAAGAAATATCCTCAGGAGGAGAGGCAGAGGGAATAGATTCATCAGCATCAGAATCCTTGTAGGCCTGGAAGGATTCTTCCTGGGAATCTGAATGGCCTGAGTCACCAGAGGCTTCATCTGAGGAAAAGGTATCTGTCTGCTCAACCCTAGGCCTTTTGTCTGCAGGTGGCTGAGAACCTCTGTCTGGATGAGCCTGAGAGCCTCTGATTAAAGAAATTAGATCTGCAGCTAAAGACAAGATCTGTTTATCTGAAGTGGAGCCCTGGGAAAAAGATTTAGGAGGGTGAGACTTAGCCTGGCTGGCAGCCTTAGCACGTGTGTAGGCCTTGATGGACATAAACACCGGAGGCCTAGCTGCCCCACGTGCAGGAGTAACTTTGTCCACCGGTATGTCAGGCAAATCTTGGACTTCGGTTTCAGGAGGAAAATCAACAACCGGCACCGGGGAAGCCTCCGGGACCGAATTGTGCGGTAAAGCGGTGTCGTCGGTCTGGAGCGGTTGAATTACCGCCTCCGAAGAGACCGATGCACTCGCGGTAGGTTTTGGCGTGGTATTGGTGGAAGTCGCGGGCCGAGAATGTCGGTCCCGGTCCTTCCGTTTTTTGGAAATATGTGTTGTCGGTTGTTCCGACGGCATGATATAGCAGTAATTTTCCCCAAAAAAGTCTTCAGCAAATTCTGCCCGGCGCCTGAGTGTGCGCTTATTGAAACAAGCACAGGCAGCACAGGCCGAGACGTTGTGGTCTGGGCCAAGGCAGGGAAGGCAGTAAGAATGGAAGTCCTTATGAGGTATTTGTTTACCACAAGACAAACAGTTATTAACTTTTGCAGTTTTATCTGACATCGGCTGAGGCAAGAAAAGGTTCCCCAACGGGGTACTTAGCTTTTTGATGACTTCGGTAACTGAAAACACAGGAGCTGGCCGACCGGCACTTGCGAACTGCTTCTGCTTCGGGCACCGCGCGGCAAGAAAGACTGAAGAAGATGGCGTCGACTGATGCTTTATACCCCAGTCTGACGTCGGGGAAGAGGCCACATCAGCCGACGCCAGACCCAGACTTTGGAATCCGGCCGACCGAAGGGCTGCCTGAGGCAGGACAACCCATATGTAAGGACTGCAGTTGCATTCTTGAAGGACATCATGCTGGAGGGACAGGTTCATAACCCAGAGACTACCCATGCTCTAGAATAGACTTCCCATACATGTCAAGCAGAGAACCTCACTAGCCCTCTTTAAGCGAAATCCTGATGAGTGGATAGGTGATAGAAAGTTCACCCCAGGATCACTCCAGTGGCTCTACTTGATAGAAGCACTGGGAACTAATAACGGGTGGCACAATGCCAGGCCACGTCTATGAACTAGGCTTGTATAGGCCCCAGGGCCATTAGCCTAGTACACACCTATGAACCTATGTTCCAGCAAGGTATGCTGTGGTTACATTCTTGAAGCTCACTACATAACATACATTTCTATATAAATCCTATTAAATATTCACAAATGACAGAATTATTTACAAAATTCCAGACAGCTGGGCTGGCAGTGTCACATTGCTAAGAGCCTTTTCAACGGAATTTGACTCAATCATGGTCAGTTATGGACAGCAGATTCACTACTTCCTTGTTCAACGTCAAGTAAGGAATAAGGGAAACAAAATAATGATGATCATGTCAGTTAAAATCTGAACAACTCGATGGATACCCATAAATTCACACTGGAACTAACTGGCCTCAGCCTCCTTGACAGAGAGAGGATAATTCCAGAGAGTGGGTATATGACAAGTTATACATGGTCAGACTGATTAGCCTTGCACATTTTTTGAATATTTACTTTTACAGTAGTAAGACATGGAGTTTGTTGGGAGAAGAAAGTAACTTTACTTAATACTGATTAAGTGAAAGATAATTTTTGATGCTTTCTGGCTTCAGAAAAATGAAATGGCAGTGACAAATAGTGATGTGATTTCCAGTTTAGCATAATACTGGATAATATTACTTCCCTGTATATGTGCAAGCTATTGGACAAAATATTATGAACAGGAAGAATGTGCTATTATAAAGTGAACCTTTTTAATTTATCCATATCAAACTACATTTAGCTATGTTATAACTAATAGACTGCCACTTGTAATGTTTGCTACTTTTTTATTTTTTGTATATTATTCGTCCTCATACATTGCTCTTACAAGAGAGAATGTTTCACAATTGTTACTCAAAAACTGAGTAAGCTCTCTGAAGAACAGGTTGAAAGAAAGTTATAAAAGTAAACTGGCCAATACAACTTTAACAGATAATAAAGGTTAATCTAAATGTTTATTTTTGTGACTGCTACAAATTATACTTCACACTGTTTTTTTTTTAATTTGACTGACATTTGCTGGTGCACTTTCTCCACGTTTAACAGTTCTTTGTAATCCTTACTTTTGAGAAAGTTTATTAGAATAAAACAGTATCATATCACATTGTTATAAAATCACTAAAAGTGTGTAAATCTATTATGCTTGTATACTATGACACAGCTATGCCTCTCTATTGTTTAATATATTATTATACTTCAATCTTCACATTTTAACATTTTTATGTAGTGCTGGTTAGTTAGGAGTTAACACTTAGGGTTACTAATGGACACAGGACATGACAGAAGGCACAGTCTGGTTATTTTTGGTAGAAAACTGAAACCTCTGTAAGAGAGCTGAGGTTAAGTATCACTCCTGACATCACTACCGAGATCTATCAGTATATACAAGGCAGATTTTGGAAATGCTACCCAAGTTGGTGGTTCATGGCGAAGAAGGGTGTCAAATAAGTTTGTATGGCTGATGAATGAAATCTGGTTGACAAGAGGAAGGCATACAAAAATCTTTGAAGAACCGCCATGTTGTTTAGTGGATTAACATAGGAATACTCTGAATGCTATACAGTTTCAATACTCCTATATCATGAGAGCACATGGTGGTCTACTAATAACAGTAAACATTTATACAGCTTTCCTGTGTAACACAGTTCGTGTACAACTGATAGTGACAAGTTTAGTCCGCTATAACTTTATATGACACAGAATGGTGTGGTTCCCTTCATTTAACTTTTGAGTGAGATAATCTTGTTAGAATGTCCAAAGGATGCCAAAAGCACTGCAATCAAATAGCACACTGGATGGGGATGGTAGGTTGATATCTATGTTGAAAGAATATTCTGCAGATGTATGTGGATAGGGTAACACTAATAATGTAATGGGTGTGAAAGTACAGTTGTGTAAGTTGAACCAGGAAAGAGTAGATGTTTGATGGATAACTACTGCAGTAGCCTTAGCTATATGGGTTATAACCTGCCAAGGATATAATGGCCAGTCAGCTTCCAAAGCTTCAAGGCACCTTCCACGTAACCAAACTGTTAAGTAGCTTGAACTGAGTTAACTAAAAGACAACTTTGGGTGTGAAACATTTTAGAGTTTTCCTGCCAGCAGAAAGAGGGAGGATGAGCCCTAAAAGGACTATGCAAGGAACAGCAAAACCAATGCCCATACCCTGACATAAAAACACACCAAAAAAAAGGGAGATGGCGGGCGTGAGCGGCTACTGCAGCAGTTTTCATTTGAACAGCTACTGCAGCAGTTTTCATTTGAACATGAACCGTTAAATTAAGTTCAACTTACACAGCTACACAATGTTCATCATATTGACCACTGCTGCAGTAGCCTTAGCTATATGGGTAGAATACCTTAGCTACTACATTTGGAATGCGGAAGTCAGATTACAGGAACCCTTGGATAGTGGTCTTAGGAAAGCTTGACTTGGAACTAGAGAAGGAATCAAGCTTACAGTGCCTTGCAAAAGTCTCTAGAAATGTCAAAGTAGAAGCTTCTAGAATATTTGTAGAATCCAACCATTTCCAAAGAGCCCTGGCATACACAGCCTTGACCCTGCCTGGAATAGATTTGTTACGCTGAATATAATAAAATGTAACAGCTTTAGACAACCATTGAGAGAGAGAGAGAGGGGAGAGAGAGAGAGACACCCACACAGAAAGAGAGTTCTGTCAAGATAGTACCAGAGTTGTCTGCAGACATACAAAGTATGCAGTAGCCTTTTTCCCTCACTTTTACATTCAGTAAAGAAAACAGTGAGAAGGAAAGTTTGGTTTAAAGTAAATTTGGATACCACTTTGGACATAAAAGGATAGTTCCCAAAGAAACCCTGTTCCTATGGAAAATGAGGGATGTAACAGCTTGCAACTCAAATTCCCTTGTTGCAGAGGTGACAGCAATCAGTAAAATTGTTTCCTATGCTAAGGACCTCAAGTCAGCCAGATTAGCTGCTTCAAATGGAGAAAGTGTTAGCGTCTAATGCAAAATTAAGATCCCATGGATGGACCACCTGGTTTACTTTGAGACCTCTTATGCAAGACCCCTTTCAAGAACATTTTGACAAGAGACTGCCTTGAAAGAGAAGGATCTATGGGCAGACGTAATGAAAGGCCTTTAAATGAATCTTGACAGAGAAAAAAGAATAGCTATAAGATAGTAACTCACACAAATATTATACAACCAGTGAACAACTAACCCTGAATGGGTGCTGGTTATGCTGATGACACCAACTAGAAAGTACAGTTTTGTACCTACCATAAATGTAGATGTCCGATAGGTATGCATCTGCAGTCATCACATATGGGTTGTCCTGCCTCAGGCAGCCCTTGATCCAGCAGTTCCAAAGTCCTAGTCCGGCGTCGGCTGATGTCGCCCTTACCCCGACGTCCGAGCGCCTGGGGTATAAAAGTGTCAGCCGACGCCATCTTCCTCAGTTTTTCTTGCCCCAGATGCCAGGTGCCCTCTAAGGAAGGCTAAATTTGGAGAAATGCAATAAATTCCAAAAATGCACAGAAAAATATATGTAAATATATATATATATATATATATATAAAACAAATACACCATAATAGATAACCCCAGCTAGCTATGAGAGGGAAAAGTACCCAATAAATACCACAGAGGGGAAGGAGGGAGGGTAAACTTGACTGCAGATGCATACCTATCGGACATCTACATTTTTGGTAGGTACAAAACTGTGCTATGTCCTTCAAGGATGCATCTGCAGTCATCACATATGGGTAGAATACCATAGCCAATCTGGGGGTGAAGGATCTATGTAAAGGATGGTGTAGCTAAAATGCCCTGCAGGACTGCCATAGCAAAGCCTGCTCTGGATCTGGAATATAAAGGTAAATTGTAATGCTTGGAAAATGTATGCACGGAGCTCCATGTAGCAGCTTCTAAAATGTCCTTGGTAGCCACCCCTCTTAAGAAGGCTGTGGAGGTGGCTGTGGCTCTGGTGGAATGAGGTCTAATGTTAGCTGGCACAGTTTTTCCATGAAAGGAGTAACAGAAACAAATGCAATTCACTATCCATTTTGAAATTGTCTGTTTGGAAACTGCTTTTCCTTGGGCACCAGCAGCATATGCTACAAACAGCTGGTCAGCTTTTCTGTAACTTTCAGTTCTGTCCAAGTAGTAGCGCAACTGTCTGTGTATGTCCAGGGTGTGCAGAAGCTTTTCCCCTTTGTTTTGTGGATTTGGAAAGAAGGTAGGCAGGTGAATAGCTTGGTTTAATGAGACCCTGGATACCCCCTTTGGCATAAATGAAGGATTGGTTCTCAATGAGACTCTGTCCTGATGAAAAATAAGAAATGGCTGTACTGCCATGAGGGCCTGTAACTCAGATACTCTTCTTGCTGAGGTTATGGCCAGAAGGAAGGCAGTCTTCCAAGACAGGAACTGTAGTTCTGCAGACGCTGCTGGTTCAAAGGGAGGCAGTGTTAGTTTTTCCAACACGAAGTTAAGGTCCCAAGTAGGCACTGGTGGTTTCCTTGGAGGATTGATGTTTTTAATTCCTCTTAGAAACTGTCTTAGGAGAGGATGAGAGAAGACAGGTGGATCAGTATTGTACTCTGCTGAAATTGCTGAAGCATGAATTTTAATGGAAGAGTAAGACAGGCCATTGTGGAGCATTTCTGCTAAGTATTCCAGGATATGTGCCATGTTCATCACTTTTGCATCTAGGCCCTTTGTGGTGCTCCAAGTGTGAAATATTTTCCATTTTGCTGAATATGCCTTTCTTGTAGAAGGCCGGCGAGCTTCCACGATGATATCCTTCAATCTCTTGGATAGCTTATCCTGGGAAGGAATCAAGGTATTTTCCAGGCTGTTAGTTGCAAGGTTTTCAGGTTGGAATGCAGAGTTTTGTAATTGTGCAGATTCAGGAGAAGTGGCCATTGTGGAAGAGGCCATGGTTTAGTGCGTGACATGCTCTTTAACAGTGGGTACCAGTGCTGTCTTGGCCAGTCCGGAGCTATCAGAATCACTTTTGGCTGCTCTGTCCTGATCTTCAGTAAGACCTTGGTCATTAATGGAAGAGGTGGAAATGCATACACTGTTAGAGTTCTCCAGCTGAAAGAGTCCACTTTCCATGCTTGTGGGTGGTATGTCCTTGAGCAGAATTTCTTCAGCGGATGATTGTGGGGGGAGGCAAAGAGATCTATGTCCGGCCTCCCCCATGATTGTGTTATCTGAAGGAATATGTCTGGGTGCAGCATCCATTCGTGTGCATCCATGATGTTTCTGCTTAACTGTCCGCCAGTATATTGTCCTTTCCTGGCACAAACTGGGATTGCAGCTCTATATTGAGTTTCAAGGAAAGTTCCCATAGATTCATTGCCAGTCTGCAAAGAGGGTAGGAATGGGTGCCTCCTTGCTTGTTTATGTACCACATAACTGTGGTGTTGTCTGTCCTTATTAGCAGGTGGCCTTGATGCAGAAAGAGTTTGAAGGCCTCGATTGCATGTATCACTGCCAGCATTTCCTTTTGGTTTATGTGTATGCGTAGCTCTTTTTGTGACCGCAGTCCTTGAATGCATCTGCTCTCCATGTGCGCTCCCCATCCGTGGTCTGAAGCGTCCATTGTAATGGTTTGGCTGGCTATTGGTTTGCTGAAGGGCAGACCCCTGTTTGACTGGCTTGCTTGAGCCCACCACAGAAATTCCTTTTGAAGGCATGGAATGAGTGGTATCAAAGTTTCCAAGCTGTGACTGTGCTGAGTCCATACACTCCTTAGGTACCATTGTAGTTTCCTCATATGCAGCCTTGCTTGTGGAATCAGAAGAATGCAATAAGCCATGTAACCCAAGGCCTGCAGGATTTTCCTTGCAGTCAGCTGAGTTTGTCTTGACAGATTTTTGAAGTAATCCGGTAGTTGACTGTTTCTTCTGTGAGGAAAGCCATCTGGGTGGTTGTGTCTAGATTCGCACCCAGAAAAGTTATTCTTTGGGATGGAACAAGTCTTGACTTGTGAATGTTGACTGTACAATCCCAAGGCCTGAAGTAGGTGGATGGCATAATTCAAGTGTTTTACCAAAGTTTGTTGGCTGTCCGCTTGTATAAGGCAGTCATCCAGATATGGGTATATTTGAATCCCCTGAAGTCTGCAGTGTGCAATTACTGATGCCAGGCATTTCGTGAATACTCTGGGCGCAGTAGATAAGCCAAAGGGCAATGCTGAGAATTGATAATGCTCTGAACCTGCAAGAAATCTGAGGTGTCTTCTGCAACTTTGTCTGATAGGGACATGCAGGTATGCCTCCTTGAGGTCCAGAGTTACCAGCCAAGACCCCTTGCCCAGCATGGGAAGGAGTTGCTGTAGAGTCAGCATTTTGAATTTTGGCACAATGAGATAAGTATTCAGTGCAGACAAGTCGAGAATAGGCCTCCATTGCTTTTCTTTTCTTGGAACAAGGAATAGTCTGGAGTAAAATCCTTGGCCTTGTTCTGAAAGAGGAACCTTTTCTATAGCTTTCATTTGCATTAAGTTGGAGATTTGTTTCAAAGCCTCTGCCCTTTGATTTGGTGGCAGGTCTGGCATGCCTTTTCTTTTTGGTAATGTGTGGAAATGGAACCTGTATCCTTTGTCTATTTGTAGTGTCCATTTGTCCCTTGTAATACTGTGCCAATTTTCTGAGAATAAAGAAAGCTTTCCGCCCAAAGGTGCTTCCAATTGAGCCCTGGTTGGCGGTGTCAAAGTAAAGTCATTGAGTATGTCCTTGTGCAGCAGTTGTAGGTCCTGCACTACCTCTCTGGTTGGGAGGCTGCCATTGACGTCCTCTGTAGGAGCCTCTAGCTTGCCCTCTACCTCTGGCACACCTGTTCTTGCCTGTCTGAAATCTCTCTGTCTGGAAAGGACCAATTCTTGGAAGGCCAATTTCTGCTGAATCTTGGTAGTTGGACTTGGAGAAAATCTTTGACTGTTTGTACAGATTTTGTCTTTTCTTCAAATTTCTTTAAGACCTCCTGAGCAGTGGAGCCAAATAACTTTTGCTTTTCCAGTGGAGCATCCAAAAGCTTTGCTTTAACATGGTCTGGCAGAGATTGTTCCTTCAGCCAAGCATGCCTACGTATGACTGCACCTGTCATAGCTGACCTACATGAAGCTTCCAATGCATCATAACCACAATGCAAGAAATGGTTGCTAACCTGTTGGGAGTTATGTACCAGATCCTGAAGTGATTTGCGATCTAGGGGTTCAGGTGAAGACAGTTTTTTATGCAATTCATCTAACAAATACTCTTGGTACTGTATCATATGAAATTGACAATTTAAAGCCCTCATAGAAAGAGTAGCAGAAGTATACACTTTTTTACCCCATCTCTCTAAAGCCCTGGACTCCCTTTCAGACTGGGAGTGGATTTTAGTAGTGGCAGCTGCAACCCCTTTAGGGCCCTGGGAAATAGTTTCTGGATCAGCAGAGTGGGCCTTGTAAAGGAAAAGATGCGAGTCCGGGAACCTGTAGTACCTATCGGGTTTGACAGGAGCCGGAGGAAGAGTGTCAGGGGTTGTGCTAGACTCAGAGTACACATCATCAATGACATTCAAAACAGGAGGAATAGCCAAAGGTCTATGCTGAGGCAAATGCAAGAAAGCCCTTAATCTCTTCCTTGAATCAGAGAATTCCTGGCCCTGCCATTGGAAATGCTCTCTCATAGTGTGAAGAGTCTCCCCGAAGGACAGCTCTTCAGGAGGGGAGGCCGAAGGGATAGATTCCTCTGCATCAGAATCCTGGTAGGCCGAAAAAGCCTCCTCCTGGTAGTCAGAGAGAGCAGAGCCATCAGAGGCCTCATCTGAGGAGTGGGGATCAGAGGGCTCAACCCTGGGCCTTTTATCTGGAGGAGGTTGAGAGCCCCTGTCCGGATGAGGCTGTGAGCCCCTAATTAAGGAAATAAGGTCCTCTGCTAAACTTAGGATCTGTGAACCTGTAGTGTGTCCCTGAGTGATAACCCTGGGAGGCAAAGCTTTTGAGTGTTTAGCAGCTTTAGCCCTTGAGAATGCCTTTATGGACATGGATGCAGGAGGCCTGGCTGCACCATGTGCTGGTGTAGTTTTGTCTAGAGGAATGGTGTCGGAAGGTTCCAGGACACCAGTTTCTAATGGAGATTCAATAACCGACTCAGTAGGGGCCTCCGGGGCCGAGGTTGTCGGTTGAGCAGTTTCGGAGGTCGGAAGTACCAAGGACTCTGTTTCAGCCGAGACCGAGACACTCGCGGTAGGCCTGGCCGTGGTTTCAGCCGAAACCACGGCCCGCGTGTGTCGGTCCTTGTCCTTCCGTTTCTTTGTTAAATGTGAAGTCGGAGTCTCAGACGGCATATTGTAAGCAAAACTAGCCCCAAAAAATTCATCTGCAAACTCCGCCCGACGTCTAAGAGTGCGTCAGTTGAAGGAAGCACAGGCTGAACAGGCCGAGACGTCGTGGTCTGGGCCTAGGCAGGGGAGGCAGTAAGAGTGGAAATCCTTATGAGGTATTTGTTTCCCACAAGTTAAGCAATTATTAATTTTATCTGACATTGGCTGAGGCAAGAAAGAGTCCCCAGCGGGTACCAGCTTTGAAGTCTTCGGTAGCTGAATTACAGGAGCTGGCCGACCGGCACTTGCGAAATGCTTCTGCTTCGGGCACCATGCGGCAAGAAAGACTGAGGAAGATGGCGTCGGCTGACGCTTTTATACCCCAGGCGCTCTGACGTCAGGGTAAAGGCGACATCAGCCGACGCCGGACCCAGACTTTGGAATCCGGCCGACCGAAGGGCTGCCTGAGGCAGGACAACCCATATGTGATGACTGCAGATGCATCCTTGAAGGACATCACCTTTTCCATTTGTTAATATACGATTTTCTAGTAGCAAGCTTTCTTGCCTCCATTACTACCTGCTGTATGTCTTAAGTAAACAGGTGTATAAAAGGAATTAAGTCCTTATCATCCAGACAGTCAATTGAAAATGATTATGTCTGAGTGCATCCATCATCCCTGTTCTTGTGAGGAAGTTTGCGGCAATTGTCCCTGACCATTTCTAAAAGAAGGGAGAACCACAGTTGTCTAAGCAAGAACGGAGTCACGACAATGATCTTTGGGGATTCCTTCTGAATCTTCTGAAGTAACCTGGATATTAGTGGAAAGGGTATACTATGCTCTGGACTGGAAAATAACCATAGCATGGAAAAATAATTGGTCCCAAGTTCAGAAGACTGGAAAATAGTTTGAACGGTCTCAAGAAAATTGGAAAAAAAAGTTGCAAAACAAGTTTGAAAAAAAGCACACACACAGTTTGACCAGTAACAATAATTATCAAATTAAAAACTTAAAATAAAAATAAACGATTCCTTGATCCAGAAATTCAAAAGATGATTTACTGAGGAACTCTTTCTCTATTACAGGCAGATGAGTGCTGTATGGCTATAATGATACAGGTGCTTGTGCTTTCACAAACTATTAACAATTCAACATATAGTGGTATAAATTTGTAGTCAAATATTCAGAGTACATTAACTCTACCATTCAACATTTACTATGTAATTGGTTATTTTCATTAACACAGGCTTAATATTGGTCCGTTTGCAAACGTTCAAAAAATATACATCATTAATCACTAAGTGGTGACGAACTCTTTTTCATCTTATTTTGCGACTGGCCGTCTTTGTTAAATCAGAATTATTATTGGTCTGAGAATGTCACTAACCATCAATGATTCCAAAGATAGGTCAGATGAACAAAGGGGCCAGTGTTATTGGCGGATGTTTGAGTGGAATTGGATTGGTGTGGAAATGGAATAACAGTCTATGGTTGGAAGGGGAGGGGGGCCAACTGGGGAATCCTGTTCCCAAGTAGAATAGGTGCGAGGATGGTGAGTTTTGAATGGTGGACAGGGCTTGAGCCAATCATATTGCTATAAGCTGGGGGTGTGTGGGCCATGAGTGGCTGATTATTGGCTCATAATGGCCGATTCACATTTCAGGACGTATCATTATGGTGACATATGCTTAAACACCAATGTACTAGGTTTTGGCGGGCTGCAGTTTTCCAATCTTAAGTGTGGGAATTATTGGATATGTAAAAGGTCCTGACTGATGGATGTTAACATACTGAAACGACAACGCACCAGGTTTGGTCAGGCTGTAGTTTACCAATCCAAAGTATGGGAATTAATAGATATGTATATGATAATGGAAAGGGTAAGAAGTAGCATTCCAGTCCAAAGAAAAGAAAAGGCATCTGACTTCTGGGCCTTTTTGCATAAAATACTCTTGCCAGATGAGTGTTCAAAAAGGAGGTAAAATGGTCTACTTGAGGAATGCCCTGGTCCTGATGAGCTTGGCTGCCACACTGTTGTGCTTTGACAGAATGTAGGATGCCTGCAGATGAGATTATGGTGAGAAGCTATATCCCAAGCTAACATGGCTAGTCTGCAAAGAGGGTACAAATGGGTTCCTCCTTACTTGCTGATATACTATAAGACTGTGGTATTGTCTGAAACCACTTTGAAGAGGTCCCGGGGGGGCTAAAGATGGTTCAGAGAGTTGAGTGCCCTTATCAGGGCAAACATCTCCTAGATATTTGTGTGCTTTCATCTGTCCTTGGTGTTGCACACCCCCTGCACTTTTATCCCTCCTGAAATTACCCCTCAAGCAAAGTCTGAAGAGTCTGTGGTGACAGACTGCTTTGGAGTGGAGCGGGAGCAAGGGTGACCTGAATTTAAGGATATTTGTTGTCTCCACCAAAAGAGTTCTCTTCCGACAAACTCCAGCACTGGGATGTGAAAAGATAAATGGGGTTGATGTTGGGACCAAAAAGATTTCAGATACAACTGTATCTTTCTCGTGTGGAGTCTTGCCAGGGGTATCATGAGAAACGCATGCCATGAGACCCAAAACCTGATTTATTCCCTCACAGTGACTGTAGTTTGAGAGGAAAACCTTAGAAACAGATCTAAATAAGGATCAATTTTTTTCTGTGGAAGAAAAGCTCTTCAAACTGAGGTGTCTAGTTAACACCTTAAGAATATAATCCTGTGTGAGGGAGCCAAGAAAGACTTTTGATTGTTCGCTTGGAATCTCAGATTGTGTAAGAGATCTCTCACCCAAAAGAGATTCTTATACTTTGAAAAAGACTCTAAGATAATCAAATCATCTAAATATGGAAAAATGTGGATACACTGTAGCCTGCAATGAGCTATAACTGCAGCTAGACACTTTGTGAACACTGTTAGTGAAGTGGATAGTTCAAAGGTTAAGGTAGACAACTGATAATGTGATCCAGACATACAAAACATTAAGAAATGTCCAAAGTCTAGATGAACAGGGATGTGGTGATAATCATCTTATAAGTCTAGTGTTACCAGGAAACTGTAAAAAGGAAGAAGAGTTAACAGGTTGTTAAAACAACAAAATATTGAATTAGTGTCCCAAACAGGTTTAGGAAAGAAAGATGCAAAACTGGTCTCCTGGCATTTTTTTTTCTCTGGCACTAGGAATATCCTTGAATAAAAATTCTTCCTCACTTGAGGAGGAGGAACTGGTTCTCTCAGTCCTTGAGACAGCAGGTAGAAACAAAAGACTGATCTGGAGAAAGGAGTACCCCCCCCCCGAAAAGGAGGAATTTCATCCAGTGCCATCTGTAACCTTGATGAATGATATTTAGAACCCATATGTCTGAAGCAATCTGTTGCCAAAGAGAAAAATGGAGATTAAGACTTTCTAGAAGAAAGATGGGGCCAGGGTGAAGTGGGTCACAAGGTCTCTTGAATAATCATTCAGACATACTGAACTGCCCTAGGTTTGGGGAGGTTAGAGACTTTTTTTTGGAATCCCCTTACCACTCCTCCTGAATTATTTTGAGACTGTTTAATCTGTTTTCTTCCAAAAATGGAACAGGAGAAAGAAAATTCCTTGGACAAGATGGAAAAAGGGCAACTGAAAGTCTTAAGAGATTCCCTGGATCAGCTTGTATCTTTCATCACACTTTATGATCACCTCTACATCAGAGGGGCCAAACACTAAATTTCTATCGAACAGAGCATTTAAAATCTCATTTTTATCATCATCTGGAAGGTTCTTAGAATGCAGCCAAGCAAACCTCCTTAAAACAGTACCAGTGGCCATAGCATTGGAAGTATTATCAAAGACATGCACATATACTGCAAACAACGAGCAGTTTCTTCTTTTGCACAGTTAAAGATTTTTCTCACATGAAGAAACTGTAGATAAAATATTCCTCATACTTGCACAATTTGTCAAAACAAACTAACATATGAACCTTAGATTTCAAAATGATAAAAAATCAAAGTTGCAGAAGTACGATTCCAAGATGGTGGTCATCTAGTCTACACCCTAACCATACAGCTCCTGATACAAAATATAGCTACCGGTAATTTAAGCCGCTCATAACGCCAAATATCACCGTTTTAGTGAAGGATTGTTATTCTACCTTGATACGCTAAAATCGGTAGTCTTCTGAGATAAAACAACCAAAAGATAAGCTATTTTAACTCATTCTTGCATCTGGGATCTGCGCCATGTGTATGGGCCCCTGCATCCACGACTACATATTAAATTCCATCACATCTGAGGCATGGCTGACAACGTGGACAACATGGAAACACAAGCTATTAAAGCAAAAATCTCCTCTGTACTTTCTCCTGAAAAGGATATAGTATCAAAAAGACAGAGAACCATCAAGCAGCCAGCGGACACCAACAAAACAGCCGCCAAAGGGAAATCTGATCCTAATTTCCACCTCGATGATCTGAAACTAGCATTACAACCTATCCAATCAGCTATACAAAGCTTTTCTGAACAACTTACTAGCTTTGGCAAATCTATTAATCAAATAATAGATGGAGTAGACACACTCGAGCATAAGAACCAGGCCAACGAGACCCTGATCCAATCTCTATCGGATGACCTGCGCGCCAAAGACACTTTGCTGTCGGAGATGCAATCAAAAATAACAGATCTGGAGGTGAGAAGTCACCGCAACAACATATTAATCAGAGATCTACCAGAAACATATGATAACCAGAACCTACTATCCATCACCAAACAGATTTTTGAAGTGCTACTGGGATCAGAAAACAGCACGGAGAGTCTGGTCATTGAGAGAGCACACAGAGTCTTACATAAACGTCAAGACTCCACTTCTCCCAGTCACATTTACACTAAGCTGTTAAACTTTCAAGACACCCAAAGAATTCTACTATCTGCCAAAAAACAAAAACACTTTACATGGAATAAACATAAGCTCACCTTTTCTCAAGATCTGCCCCAATCAATTAAATCAAACAGACAAAAGCTTGCCCCGTTCTGCGCAGACTTGATCAAGCGGAATATTAAATTCCAGATGTGCTATCCGAACGCTTTATCCTTTACATACAAAGACAAGAGACTCACAGCAACTACTCCACAAGAAGCGAAAGAGATCTTTATTAAAGTCTTCAACAAATACCCTGATCTATAAATTGTCTTGCTTCGAAGATGTCTATCCAATCACTTACATTAAGCTGACTGCAATTAAACTAAAGATACACCTCTGCATTGGATACATTACTCTCACCTTTCAAGCTCGATACTCAAGGATTCCCACTCGTTGTAATAACATTATTAAGAGCTGTCACGGACTGTTAATAGGTTTATTACATTTTTGATCCTAGGTCCTTACCTCGTTGAGGAACTGTGCTGGTTCCAGATCTAGTTCCTTGCGGGGCATCTAAAATGGATGGCTTCCGGTTGTTTTCGTCCAGATGCTTGACTTGTGTCCACTTTGATAGCGACACCAAAATCACCCTAGATACTGGCATATAGACACTCCCCTGTAAATATACAAGGGTTCTAACTGCCAACTTATCCCTTTTGAAAGTTGGGCTAACCACTGCGTTAATCATATATACTGAATATATTAACCAGTTCTTAATGCGCAAATCTTTCGCTTCCTTCATACCCTGCAAATGCCTTTCAGCTTCCTACGACGTTTAAGGTCATATACGCATCAACATCGTGCTCACAGATGCCGATACAATATTTTAATAGCTATATATGTTGGATAAGTCAAACAAATGTCACTTCTTATCAATGATTGACTTACTGATAGATTCGGAGGCAGTGAGGAATTGCATTTTTGGAGGTTCACCTGCCCTCCCGATGAAGAATGCCGACAAGCTCCTTCAAAATAAATCCTCGCTACAAATACACTGACAAGATTCTAAAAGACTTCTTCTAACTGAATGTATTCTATTGTTGCGCAAATTGTAGAACTTTTTAGTTAGTTTATTTTAAAATGGAAATGTGTAACTTTTTTTTTTTCCTTCTTTCTGGCTATGATTTGACAAGTTTTTCTTCACACCAACTGCGAGTATTTCTGCCAGACACACGACTATACAATGAAGCCTCAGTGTATTTTAACTGAAGACTACCTGTTCTTTATCTGCAACTATCTTAGCTAAACCCGAAAATGGTGTACTCACTTACCAGACAAATGTCTTATAGTGATTGTCAACTTTATACTCAATATTTTAAACAAACTATTACAGTAGTTAAATTAACACCAGATTATCCTGTACTTACTCTTTCTCACCCTGTCCCTATTTTTTCTTTATCCTTCTAATTACCTTTACAATGTTTAAGCGCCCAGTTCTCTTCTGTAACCTATTTAGACACACTCTTGCTCACTACTCCTCTACCTTTCAAGCGCTCTTCTCTAATCTTTACATGCTCACTAAACTTCCCCCTAGACACTCTTGATTACTTGGCTATACTTACACATTTGCTTTCCTTTTTCATTACTCCCTAATCTCTTTTGGAGCTCATGGAGTGATTCTTCTTTTGGGCCCCTAGTATGACCGTTATTTTGATACGTTTTGTTTTGTACATATGTATAGTTGTATCTAATGTTACACTAGTCCTTTTCAGGACTTCATATAACACTGCTTCATCCAAAATGTTTATTTTGTTAACCAAAACTGCTTATTTTCTTTACTATTCTCTATGTATTCCTTCTCTTAAAGGGCCAGGGTGGGTAGGCACCGGAGTAGTAATGATGGAATACTATGCTACCATGATGAGAGACACTCCTATTTTGATTAACTTGCATTACACTCAAAGTATTTGGCTTTAGTCTCTATATTTCCCCAGATCTCTAACACCACCAATCATTACTTCTCCATTTTATATGATATCTAGTCTGCATGGCCTTATCCCTTCATATTGATTCATGGAATGTTAGAGGGCTTCATAACAAACCCAAAAAATCTCTCCTCTTTCACTTACTCTTTAAATCTCAGGCTAATATATGCTTCCTACAAGAAACACACATGCACAGAGAAGATTGGAACAAAGAGTAAAAAAAAATGGATTAAAAATATACCATCAGCGGGCAATGACTCCAACTCTAAAGGTGTGGCCATTATAATTAAGAACAGTTTTCAGGGGACTATTTTGGAGCAGAAGTTTGACAAAAATGGGAGATGGTGCTTCTTCACTGCTCGACTTCATAATCTTAATAAACCAATTCTATTTTTCAATTTGTATGGTCCATGCACCCATCAACACTTATCCTTTCTACATTTAATGATCACTACATTATAGTAGGAGGAGACTGGAATGCTGTCATTGCCCTGATAAAGATTGTACTAGTAAATCCCCTTCTTATAATAGTCAAGCATCTATTGCCCTTGAGGAGTTCATGTTTGACCTTAATCTTGTGGATCCAATCTCATTTAATGGGCACTTTACCAAAACCGAAATTTATACATATTACTCAAAATGCTATAATGCATGGTCAAGACTAGATTTTTTCTTAATATCTGATTTTCTCTCTCACTTGAAGACTATTTACTCCTCAGAACCTAGGTTTCTATCCGATCATTCAAGGATTTCCCTTAAACTTACTCATGACTCAAGTACACCCTCTATATCCCACTATAACAACTGGACACTAAATAATAACATGCTCTCTAACAAGAGCATAATTCAAATAATTAATGAAACACTACTCGATGCTAATTCTAATTTGGATAAGTCACACATTCCAGCTGATATCCAATTGGCTGCCTGTAAAGCTTACCTCAGAGGTATTCTAATCAGCAAAGCCTCTTATCTTGAGAAGCTCTATAAGAATAAAGAATCCAACCTTACATCAAAGATCTCTACTCTTGAAAATCAACATAGACTTAACCCAAACCCCAGTATATACAAAGAAATAACTGATTCACAAAAAGAATTACTGCATCTCCACCAACAAAATCTCTCCATACACCAACAAAAACTTCTCGCCACTTATTCTGAATGGGCGCAAACGCCCTCCAAAATCCTAGCAAGAATAATCAAAAATAATCAGACTCTCCCTAAAATTTCATTCTTGCAGTTCAAAAATAAAATCTATAAATCTAATTATGAAATAACACAGCTATTCACTTCCTTGTATTCAGAGATCTACTCCAAGAAAACGGATCCCTCGATCAACCATTTTACGGATAGCTTTTTGAGTTCTATCAAATTCCCCTCCCTAAATGAACGTCAAAGCGACATCCTTTCTGCTCCATTAAGCCTTCAGGAAATTTCAGATGTTATTGCTAGACTTAAAAACAAGCAAATCCCCTGGCCCCGACGGCTTCACAAATGAATTCTTCAAAACCTTTAGCTCAACAGTCTCCCCTATTCTTCTCAAGGTTTTTAATTATATAATAAAGCACGGTATATCAGATTTACACTGGAACACCTCAAAAACTATTCTAATTCTGAAAAATAACAAAGACAAAACTGATCCCCATAATTACAGGCCCATTTTCTTAATAAACATTGATATTAAGATGCTAGCTTCTTTACTGGCCAACAGATTGAAAAAAGTTTTCCCTTCTCTAATCTCCTCGGAACAAGCAGGTTTTATGTCACATAGACATGCGTGGGATAACACCTTGACACTGGATTCTCTTATTTATTTTACCAAAAAAGAAAAAAATCCACTTTATGCACTAACTCTAGACGCTTCAAAAGCTTTCAACAGAGTAAACTGGAACTTCCTTTTTCAAACTATGACCTGTCTCAACATACCTACCGCCTTTCTACACATGATTAAGGTTTTATATAAGAACTCCTCCACCTGTTTATATATCAACAAAACTCTATCTAAACCCATAAGGATCGAAAATGGTACAAGACAGGGCTGCCCCCTATCCCCTTTTCTCTAATATATTCATAGAACCTTTCTTTCTATTTATTGCCCAAAACACCTTCCATGTGATCCCCAAAGTATCAAATACTAAATTACTACTGTCTGCCTTTGCAGATGATTTAACTCTCTACTTTCAAATACCTAACACAGACCTCAATAAAATAGTCAACTCTATCAATAAATTCTCGAAGGCCTCAGACTATCAGATTAATTTCAAGAAATTGCACATCTTCCCATAAACCAAATTTTTTCCCTAACTCTCCCTTTCAGACAACCTTTGACATTAAATACCTAGGGGTACATTTTGAACATAACCAACTCTCTACATTCCAAAACAATATGCTCAGAGTCTGGTCAACAATAACACTTTACCTACGCAGATGGGAACTAATGAACCTTTCGCTTCTATCTAAATCTGCGATAATCAAGATGAATATACTCCCCAGACTTCTGTTTCAGTTCAACGCCACGGACCAGATAATCCCTAAATCTTTCTTCTCCAAAATCAACAAAGAGCTAGCCAAATTTATCTGGTATCCCAAATCAGTTAGGATTTCATACCTTAAATTAACATCCCCTAAAAACAAGGGTGGCATAAGTCTCTCGAACTTTCAACTCTATCATACAATTATCTGTGCTAATAGAATTCTATCCATCTCGAAGTTAAATCATAGTGCATACAATTCTTACCCTAACTGGGCTAAACTCTGGTATCAACATATCTTAACCAAGAAGATTAACCCAGTCACCCTTCCTTTTCTCTCTATATAGACCGTTCTAAATTATCCACATACTTAAAACAAAAAATTAGCTCCTTTCAAGAGTTGTTAAAACTCATCAAGCTTGACAATGTTTTTCCGTTATTACAACCTCTTCACTTAAAGCCTAACATTAAATTGAACAACATGTCAATTAACCTTTCTAACTTCCCTCTCATTAAATACCTTGTAGTTTGGGATATTCTTAAATACAAAGACGAATCACTCACTAATCTCCGCACAATTTTAAAGGTCAACTTTAAATACCTAACTATTCTTCGGCAACTGCGAGACTTAGTCACATCAAAATTCGCCCACACTACGGCAAATAAACAAGATATTACTAAACTAGACACAGTTATTCAAACTCTGTTACTCCTGGAAAAAATACTCTCCAAATCATACAAACTTCTAAATTCCATAATCCACGATTCAAACTGTCTCTTCTCTAAATAAAGGGACAAATACAACTCTCAGCTATCGGAGAAACAAACTCTCTGCAATAAAAAAAACCTTAGATTTTTCCCCCTTTGAAAAACTTTTTTACACCCAGCTAATGATCAGCAATAATGCGTACCACACTCCCTCGGTATTAAACAAGTTTGATTCAAAGAAATCCCCCTCTTGCCTGTGCTGTTTATGCCCAAGAGCTGACCTTCTACATGTTTTATGGTTTTGTAACTACTCACATAAACTTTGGACCTCACTGAAAGTCCGATTACAGAAAATGGGTTACCATAAATAGACTCTTCCTTGGGAACTAGCAATCCTTCACATTCCTACTAGAGATCTCTCTAAATTTGACACACATGTACTGGTTACCCTATGCTCCCTTATGAAATTATACATCACTAAAAATTGGATAGATCGCTCTAAACTCTGCTGGAACAACTTCAAGGAATTGGTCCGTACATACATTTCAGCACAGAAATTTATATCGAAAAGTCCTAAGAAGATTGCCCTCTTAAAAATAGTATGGGAAAAAGTTTTCGATCTTAATAGTGAATAATAATCCCTATATTCTTACTCAGATATGAAGACCTTCCTTCTATATTTTCTTGCTCATCTTATTGAACTCTCCTAAGGGTAGCACTTTGGTTAACATTTGTATATAATGTATAATTTGTATATAATGTATACACTTTATCAAGGTTTTTTGTTGTTGTTAAGTTTTGCCTGTTTTACATGTCAATATATGCTCAGTCTTATGCCCAGTTATCCAAATTCCATTATACAATATGCTGTGCATTATTTTGTTGTTAAGACATGAAACAAAAAGTTTTTGGAAAAAAAAAGTTGCAGAAGTACAGACATTTTTCCCATACCTATCAATATTTTCTCCATCCTTACCAGAAGGAGAAGGATTGGACTTAACAACGTGCTTAGCAGCAGTGGGGTCAACAAAGACTATAGCTGGTGTGCCAGTTTTGGAAATGTTGTATAAAAATTTAGAAGACCAAGGAACTTTATACATCTTATCTGCCTTTTTAGGGACAGCTGGCTGACTATCAGGAAAACTGAAGTCAGTAACACACATCCACTAAAGCGGACAGAACAGGAGGAATGGGTGTAGGTTCTGAAAAAATCCTTCTGCAAAACTCAGTATTTTCCGACGGACTGAAAAACCTCACTGTTCTCCCACTGAAAAACACTGGCCCATTCTAGCAACAGTCTCAGAGAAAGAAACCCCCATAAGGAGAATCAGAAAAGTACAGTTTTGTACCTACCATAAATGTAGATGTTCGAGTGTTCACCCTGCTGCAGTCATCACACTTGGGTTATCCTTCCGTCAGGCGGTCCCGCAGTCGGCCTGAGTTCCAAAATCTTGGTCCGGCGTTGGTTGCTGTCGCTTTTTCCCTGACGTCAGTGCGCCAGGGGAGGCATCCAACGCCATTTTCTTCAGTTTTTCTTGCCCTAGATGTCAGGTGCCCCCAATATGTAGGCAATATATAAAAAAATACATATAAAAATAAAACAATACCTTCAGGCACAAGCAAATACACCACAGAGGTTGTATAAGATAGAATGGTATAGATAAGTCCAGCTAGTTCAGAGGGGATGGAGACAGGGTAACCTGGACTGCAGCAGGGTGAACACTCGAACATCTACATTTATGGTAGGTACAAAACTGTACTATGTTCATCGTGTTACCCTGCTGCAGTCATCACACTTGGGTTGAATACCAAAGCTAAGGATGGCTGGCGGAGTTAAACAGGGCTAGAAGAAGCTAGTAGGCCCTGCAAAACTGCAGTGGCAAAACCAGCTCTAGTCTTAGAATATAGAGGTAAGTGATAGTGTTTGGTGAAGGTGTGCACTGAACTCCAAGTTGCAGCTTCCAGAATATCCTTGGTTGGCACCCCCCTGAGAAAGGCTGCTGATGTAGCTGTAGCCCTGGTGGAGTGGGACCTAATGTTAGCAGGTACCGGTTTCCCATGATGCGTGTAGCAGAAACGTATGCAATGTCCTATCCATTTTGAAATGGTCTGTTTTGAGATAGCTTTTCCTTGTGATCTTGCAGCATAGGCTACAAAGAGCTGGTCAGATTTTCTGAAAGCCTTAGTTTTATCCAAGTAGTAACGTAATTGCCTGTGAATGTCCAAAGAGTGCAGGAGTCTTTCTCCTTTGTTCTGGGGATTTGGGAAAAAGGTGGGCAAATGAATGGTTTTGTTTAGGGCCACACTGGATACCACCTTTGGCATAAAGGAAGGGTTAGTTCATAGAGAGACTCTGTCTTGATGAAAAATGAGGAAAGGCTCCACTGTCATTAGTGCCTGTAACTCTGAGACTCTTCTAGCTGAAGTTATTGCTAGTAGCAGGGCAGTTTTCCATGAAATAAATTTTAAATCAGCTGAAAATGCTGGTTCAAAGGGCGGCAGTGTAAGCTTTTCCAGAACAAAGTTGAGATCCCAAGTAGGTGTTGGTGCTCTCCTGGGCGGTCTTATGTTCTTAGCCCCTCTGAGGTACTGTCTTAGGAGTGGATGTGAAAATAGAGGAGGATCAGTGTTGTAATGAGCTGAAATTGCTGAGGCGTGGATCTTAATAGATGAAAAGGAAAGTCCTTTGTGCAACATCTCAGTTAAATATTGTAGAATCTGAGGAATGTTTGGATCAAGGGGATTTTGGCCTTTAGCCTGGTTCCAGGCGCAAAATCTTTTCCATTTGTCTGAATAGGTTTTCCTGGTGCTGGGCCTCCTGGCCTCCAGAATGACATCCATAACAGCTTTGGATAGAGGTGTTGGCTGGTTGTTTAGGTAATTTGCCATGCAGCCAGGTTTAAAGTCTTGAGCTGGCTGTGTAGAATCTGATTGTCTCGCCGGGTGAACAGGTGAGGAATTTGTGGTAAAATCCATGGTGGGCCGTGGGCCATGTTCCTTAGAATTGGATACCAGTGCTGGCGTGGCCAGTCTGGTGCAATGAGTATCATTTGTGCCCTCTAATCTGACTTTCAGCAGTACCTTTGCTAGAAGAGGCAGTGGAGGAAAGGCATACACTGTTAATGTTTTCCAACTGAATGAGAGGGCGTCCACTTTCCAAGCTTGTGGATGGAATGTCCTTGTGCAAAATTTTTGAAGTTGGTAGTTTTGGGGGTTGGCAAACAGATCTATGTCTGGGCATCCCCATTTTTGAGTTATCATTGCAAATACTTGTGGATCTAGTTTCCACTCGTGAGGATCCATGATGTTTCTGCTTAGGTCATCTGCCAATGTGTTTCTTTCCTGGCAGGAATTGTGCTTGTAATTGAACTTGGTAAGACAGTGCTGTGTTCCACAAGGTCATTGCTTGCCTGCATAGAGGGTATGAATGTGTGCCCCCTTGCTTGTTTATGTATCACATTACTGTGGTATTGTCCGTCTTTATTATTAGTTGCCTGGGTGTAAGAGGTCCTTGAAAGCTGTTAGGGCATTCTGTACTGCTAGCATTTCTTTTTGATTGATATGCAGATGCCTTTGATCTGTAGTCCATTTGCCCTGAATGCACTGCCCTGCCATGTGTGCTCCCCAGGCATAGTCTGATGCTTCTGTTGTCATAGTTTGCCTGGCTGTAGATAAGGTGAAAGGCTGACCCTTGTTGAGGTGACATGTCTGTGCCCACCATAGAAACTCCTGTTGAAGGCAGGGAATGAGTGGTATTATTGTTTCCAAGCTGTGGTTGTGCTGAGTCCATACACTTTTCAGGTACCATTGTAATTTCCTCATATGCAGTTTTGCAAATGGTATTAGTAGTATGCAAGATGCCATGAATCCCAAGGCCTGCAGAATTTTTCTTGCAGGGAGTTGGGTCTTTGTTGCCATTATTTTGAAGTATTGAGTCAGCTGTTGTTGCTTGTCTGGTGTGAGATAAGCCATCTGGGCCGTTGTATTCAAGCTGGCACCCAGGAATATTATGTTTTGTGAGGGCACTAGTTTTGATTTCTTTTCGTTTACTGTGTACCCTAGGCAACTTAGAAGGTGTTTGACAAATGCCAGATGCTTTAAAAGAATGTCCTTGCTTTCTGCTTGAATAAGGCAGTTGTCCAGGTATGGGTATATTTGAATTCCTCTTTGTCTGCAGTATGCAATTACTGGTGCCAGGCATTTTGTGAAGACCCTGGGCGCAGTAGATAAGCCAAAGGGCAGTGCAGAGAATTGATAATGGGTTGAACCTGCAATGAAGCGGATGTATCTTCTGCAATTTTGTCTGATAGGGACATGCAGGTATGCCTCCTTGAGGTCCAACGTTACTAGCCAAGCATTCTTGCCCAGCATGGGAACAAGCTGCAGTAGTGTTAGCATCTTGAATTTTGGTACTTGTAGATAGGTGTTCAGAATTGAAAGATCCAGAATGGGTCTCCATGCTTTGTCTTTTCTTGGGACTAGAAAGAGTCTAGAGTAAAATCCTTGCCCTTCCTCCTGTGTAGGTACCTGCTGAATGGCTCTCATGTCCATGAGAGCTGTAATTTGTTTTTGTGCCTCTGCCCATTGATTTGGTGGCAGGTTGGCATTCCTTTTATCCTTGGCAAGGTATGAAAGTGAAATCTGTATCCTTGTGAGACAAAGTTTAGGACCCATTTGTCTTTTTTGATGATGTGCCAGTTGTCTGCAAAAAGTGCTAATTTTCCTCCCAAGGGAGCTGCCAAGAGAGATTTGCTTGGTAGTTTGAGGATTGAGTCATTGTGTTTGTCTTCTGCTAGCTTGGGGCCTGTCTTCTCCTCCTTTCTGGGTAGCAGTACCCCATTGGTGAGGTTTGTAAGGGCCTTGTGACTGACCTCTGCCCCTTGGGCATCTGTATTTGCCCCTCTGTGATCTGTCCGAAGCTGGAAAGGACCAGTTTTTGGTTGGCCAATTTCTGCTGAAACGAGGAGGTTGTACCTGTAAAAAATCCCTGACCGTCTGCATAGACTTTGCCTTATCCTCCATTTTCTTTAAAACCTGTTCTGCTTTGACACCAAATAATACATCCTGCTGTAAAGGTGCATCCAATAATTTTGCTTTAACATGATCAGGTAGGGTTTGTTCTTTTAACCAAGCATGTCTATGTATAACAGAGCCAGTAACAGCTGCTCTACAGAAAGCTTCCAATGAATCAAATCCACATTGTAAAGTATGTTTGCCCATCTGTTCAGCTGCATGCAACAGATCCTGCATTTCCTTGAATTTAGACTGTTCAGAATGTGTGCTCATTTTTTTGTTTTAATTGAGACATTAGGAATTGCTGATATTTCAGCATGCGAAACTGACAATTTAATGCTCTCACAGCCAGAGTAGTTGAGGTGTATTATCTTCTTTCTCCATCTATCTAGGGCTCTGGAATCCCTTTCAGAGGGCACAGGATTTTTAGCCATAGAAGCTTTAGCCCCCTTGGGACCCTGGGAAATTGTTTCTGGGTCAGCCACAGAGCTTTTATAAAGGAATTTGTGTGAGTCAGGTACGCTGTAGTACCTGTCTGGTTTGGCTGGAGCAGGAGGTACAGAGTCTGGATTTAGACTAGACTCCAAGTAAACATCATCCACAATGTCTAAAACTGGAGGGATAGCAAGTGATCTGAGCTGGGGTAGTAAAAGGAACTCTTGGAGCCTTTTCTTAGAATCAGAGTAGTCCTGGCCTTCCCAGTGGAAATGTTCCCTCATGGTATGTAAAGTTTCCCCAAAGGAGTAGTCTTCAGGGGGAAATGTTGAGGGAATAGAGTCTTCAGCATCAGAGTCTTCATAAGGGGGAAAAAGTGTAATCCTGTTCCTCAGAAGAATCTGAAGAAATTGAAACCTGATCAGAGGAAGCATAATCCTCCTCTTGTCTTGGTCTTTTATCTGGAGGGGGATGGGAACCCCTGATTAGGGTAATCAAATCTTCAGCCATCTTAAGCATCTGTTTCTTAGGCATGGGGCCTTGAGCTGTAGACTGATGTGCATTCTTTTTTGGTTTTAATGGAGTTTTAAGCTTAGCATAAGATTTAATGGTGAGTGTAGTCGGTCTGAGGACACCTTCAGCAACCGAAGGTGTTTCTACTGCACCGGGATCTTCTTCTGCTCCGGTGTCGGAAGGGCCTAATGAAGATGGCTGCGATGGCCTAGTACACTCCGCTTGAGAATCTGCAGCTGTCTGGGGTTCCAATTCTGTGGTCATTGGGGGCTGTGTAGGCGCCTCACTGAAAACCGGAGAACATTCGACAGGCCCAGCAGAGGCCTCGGAATCTGGCTTGTTCCTAGACTGCCTGTCCTTATCCTTGCGTTTTTTATGCATGCTGGTCGTCGGCTGTTCCGACGGCATGATATAGTTAAATTTCCTACCAAAGTAATGTCATGCGAAGTCAAAACGGCGTTTGATAGTTCATTTATTAAACCTAGCACAAAACCGACAACCTGTGACGTCATGGTCTGGGCCTAGGCAAGGAATACAATAAGAATGGAAGTCCTTATGAGGTATTTGCTTCCCACAAGAAATGCAATTGTTAACTTTTTCTGACATCGGACTGAGGCAAGAAAAGCTTCCTCAACGGGGTACTTAGCTTTACTGAAGACTTCGGACTGAAATTCGATTTGAAAATCTCAGGTGTCGGCCGACCGGCACTTGCGAACTGCTTCTGCTTCAGGCACCGCGTGGCAAGAAAGACTGAAGAAAATGGCGTCGGATGCCTCTTATATACCCCTGGCACACTGACGTCAAGGAAGAAGTGACAGCAACCGACGCCGGACCAAGACTTTGGAACTCAGGCCAACTGCAGGACTGCCTGATGGCAGGATAACCCAAGTGTGATGACTGCAGCAGGGTAACACGATGAACATCTGAGATCTCCCAAGTCAGAATCGGAAATCAGTGGAAAAATCCCTGAATCCATCCCTGCATCTTCCTGTTCAAATTCAGAACCAGAGGGAAATTGGGTAAAAGATGAGTTTTCTGAGGTACAACAAATGGCCACAGCAAAGTCACTTACTTGCAGCTGAGGCAAACTGCTAGCCTGCTGTGGTAGCAAAGGCTGTTTGCTTACTTTTTTCTTTTTGTGGCTGGAAGAAAAGACTAACCATGGAGTCGGTAGTCTGTTCCATGGTCAATCCAAAAACAGTGCTCTTTCCCATGGAAGACTAGCAGCAAATGCCAGTAAAACTATCAGTCTGCACAAGTTACCCTCCCCACAAAAAAACAAAAACAAAAAAAACATAATAAAAAGCACTTTCAAACACTGCCAGCCTCACTGAGGAAACTTAAATACAATTTAACCACAGAAAATGTGTTTTCAGTTTGTTAATACTACTTTTAAACTTGGAGAAAAAAACAAATGCTCCTTTTAAAAGCGCATTACAGGCTCAGCATGCTCCATTAACACACAACACTCCTAGCTTTAAAATAACTTTCCCGAAGAGGAGAGTAATAAAATCAATAAATGTAAGAAGTGAAAGCTCAAGCCGACAGTCCATCCTCAAGCCTCAGAGCATACTCTTTGACAGCAGTAAAGCTCTGAACAGCTTTGCACCTAAACTTGTCTTTTACTCAGCTCAGTTCCTTGATAGTTTTGGTGAATGGAAGGTACCTTAAAGCTTTGGAAGCTGGCCAGCTGTTATATTCTTGGCAGGACATAACCAATATAGCTAAGGCTATTGCAGCAGTGATCAATATGATTATCATTTTAAGTGCCCAAAGATCACAGCCTAGATTTCAAATATCAGGAAAATTATT
Organism: Protopterus annectens; assembly: GCF_019279795.1. Lineage (NCBI taxonomy): Eukaryota > Metazoa > Chordata > Ceratodontiformes > Protopteridae > Protopterus > Protopterus annectens. The sequence goes on from NC_056741.1 coordinate 1,838,989,053, forward strand.
TTTAAAAGACTTCTAAGCTTATTAGTTGCGATGAATTAGTAAGAGTTTTTTTTTAAAATAATGATGCGTTATTAAACGGGGACGGTTAAAGTCATATTATACAGGCGGCAGACTATTGGGAGTTTTTGGACTGATATGACATGGATACACAGTATCATGCAAGACTAATAGTTGGGTAATTTGGTTGAAATGTTTTGACAGAAAGGTGAAGAAAGGCCTACATGTTACATTGTAAAAGGTAGGTATCGCAGGTATGCATGTTAAACACTGGGGTTTAAAGGAAAGTGATGGTACAATAATGGTGACAGTGAATTCAGTGATCATCAAATCAAATCTAGACAATATGAATGAGTTAGGAGCAAATGGGTTGGTGAAAAAAATATCGGTCCAGCATTAACTTATTTCACTGCAACATTTCAGGTGCCTCATGACTGTTAGCTATGGGTTCATAGACCAACACTAGGCTAGCTGCCTTTCTGGGCTATTTGAAACGTAGTCTATTTTCCTCAAAGGTACGGGTCAAATCCTGAACCTTGTGCCTGTGGGATAAACACTAACCATTATACCAACCCCCAATATTTAAACAGATGGACAAATTGCTAATCTCCTTGCTGTATCACTCTGCTGTTACCTTTTCTCTTCCCACTGTCTAGCTATACTTTGTTTTCTTCCTTCGACTCCACAAACATTCTCTACATCTCACCTGCTTTACCACACTCTGTTTACCTGGATATACTTAACATGCCTCAGGAATCTGCTGCTCTCCGATTGTCTCGGTAGACCCTTACTTACCTGCTCCGTTCGCCCTGCGGGCTAACTCCACTCCCCTACCCCCAATTCCCACCCACCCAGTGGTCCTACTCTTATACTTACAAAGCCACACCCCCTCCTTCCTATCCAATAGCTATCCACAACTCATTACAGACCTACCATCTACACACCCACCCTCATACTGACAATTACTCTCAATTACCTCTTACATATTTCTGTACTCCACACTCTCTCTACTCCTACCTCCTAATTCCTAACTACATTCTATAATCTCCTACCCCATGCCCTTAACTTATGCACTCACTTGTATAAACTACCTCTCCTACTTTCATTACTATCTATCCTTTCTATACCCTTACCTATTATGAAAACCTACAATTCACGTCATCTCACCAACCCCTAAAACAAACATTACTAATAAATGAGCTTGAATTCCAAAGCCATTCTAACATAACATCCACCTCAACCTATCACCTAAATACCACAGAGTAGTCCATTTTACATTCACACAATATAGGAACTCACAACTTAATTACAGTAAACTACAGAAGCATCCATATAGTCCCTATAGACATCCTCTCCTTCATGGGGACATTCATCCCAACCCAGAACCAGATAGCAACATCCTGAGACACCCCTCTCCCCCCTTCACTCCCTGTATAACCCCAAATTCCCTACTCATAGCTCATCTCAATATAAGGAGTGTTAACAATAAAGTAAGCCAACTACACACACTACTAGATGCACACTCTTTTGATATCTTATGCTCAACAGAAACCTGGCTTAAACCTGTTACAAAAGACAATGAAATACTTCCACCTGGTTATAATATCTTGAGATTAGACTGAACTACCAAAAAGGGTGGTGGGGTAGCAATACTGCACAAATCTCATTTACAGGTGACTTCTTTACTAGTACAAACACCTCTAGATACTAATGTGGAAATTCTCATCTCCAAGCTCCAGCTCAATACTACTAAATCTATATACATAATATGCTCCTACCTACCCCCAGACAATAATATCAACATCTTGGAAAGTATCTTCTGCTGGATTTCAACATCCTTCCCTCAAGAAACCATTGTACTCGGCGATTTTAATATAGACAGGAACACCTGTACCACTCATAAACCCACAACCCATATAAACCTCTATGGCTTCTCCCAAACTATTACCACCCCCACCAGAATCCACAAACCCAGCTGCAAAGAAAGTATATTAGACTGGATCTTAATTAACAGCCACCCTCTCTCTTACAAAGTAGGTATCCTTCCTGATATTAGTGACCATTCACTTACCTGTTTATCTAGACAAAAATCCTTTATCCCAAACCAAACTACCTTTAAAATCACCTGCAACAAAAAATATTTTTGATCCAGCCACCTTTCAAGCAGAACTTCAAGCCTGTGACTGGTCATCCTTAAGACACCTGCCAACTGATGAAGCAGTATCCTATTTTAACTCCAAATTCCTACAAATTCTTGAATTCCATGCCCCCTCACGCTCTGTAAGAACTAGAAGCAAAACAGCCCCACGGCTTACTAAAGAAACCAGACAACAAATCCTACAAAGAAATAAACTCTGGTCTAAATGGAGAAACACTAAAGACCCAGTTGATCAGCAATACTTTAGACAGCTAAGAAATGCCACCAAAAAATCAAAAGTTCAGGATAAAAAAAACTATTTCTTTAAACTCCAGAAAAAGCACCATAATCAACCCAAAAGCTTCTGGTCAGGCATAAGTAAACTTTTACATCCAGGCCACTCCAAAACACCAACCCCATTTGGTCTCTCTAAACTCTGCAAACCAGATTGCTGATGCTTTCAATACCTTTTTTACTGAAACTGCCCAATCTCTAGCTAACACCTTACCACCTGTTAACTCTACCCTCTCATCCTCCCTAACAACCTTACCATCTATCTTTCACTTAAAACCTATTCCTACAGCCCTCATCTATACTCTACGTCATAAACTTAAATCTTGTACTCCCTCAGCTGATCTCCTACCACCTGAATACCTTCAAACTGCTGCAAGAGTTCTTTCCTATCCTATCCTAATCAACAGAACCATAACTGAAGGCTCCATTCCTTCACTCTGGAAAATCTCTCCCATAATCCCACTTCACAAGGGTGGTAAATCAACTGAACTCTCTAAGTTTCGGCCTATAACCCTACTATCACCACTAGCCAAAATCATGGAAAAATGCATCCATCAACAATTTGACCACATTCTCCAGAATAACCTTCTAGCTGTCAACATGGTTTTAGACCATTCCACAGTACCACCACTGCTCTCCTATCCTTTACAGACTGCAATAAACATCGAAACAATAACATGCTCTCCTCTGCTCTGTTCATTGACCTATCGAAAGCTTTTGATATGGTTAACCATCAAATACTTCTTAACATATTCAATTCATTCTCACTTGACACACAGGCATTACAATAGTTCAAGTCCTACTTGCACAATAGACAGCAGGCTGTCCTTTGGGATAATAACCTATCCAAACATCTCCTTATCACCCTTGGTGTCCCTCAAGGCTCTATCCTAGGACCTCTACTCTTCTCCATATTTATTAATGACCTTTCTACTAATTTGCCTCTACCTACCTGCATACAATACGCAGATGACTCCACTTTGATTTGTAAAGCATCCACTTTATCTGAACTCCAGTCCATCATCCAAACAGTATTTAACCTAGTAGAAAATTGGTTCAAACAACGTCACATCCTCCTAAATGCCAAAAAAACAAACTATTACTATTTACTCCAACTATTAAATCCACCCCAATATATTTCTCTATTACATCCATCGATGGTACAACCATAGCTCCTGACCCAACTACCAAACTTTTAGGTGTACTGATTGACCACAACCTCAACTTTGACTCACATATTAATGCCACTATTAAAACAGTAAACAGAAAACTTGGATCCTTGTATAGGATAAAACCTTTTCTCACCCCAGAAGCCAGATCTACTATTGACCGGACCAATCTGATCTCCACCCTCTTCTATTCCTCACCCATTTATACTAATCTTTCCAAAAGCAACCTAAACAAATTGACCACTTCTTATAACAATATTGCCAGGTTTGCTACTGGGTCCCCATTTAGAACTCATCACTGTTGAAATCTCAAACTTCTAGGATGGCTAGAACTAAATAACCAGCTAGAATTTCAACAACTCTCCAATACCCATAAGATTATGTACCAGCCTTGAAATACTCCTATTCTCAGTAGCCTCATCTCCCCCTACACAAATCAAATAAACTACTGGTTACCATCCAGAAATCCCACAACAAGACAGGTGATTCTCTTTTCTCAAATTCAGTGGGGAAGATTTGGAACAAGCTTCCCATTAAACTTACATCTCTCATCATTACCACTCTTTAAAAAGCAACTAAAAATTAAACTAAAAACACAATGGCTATGTCCTTGTACTAACCCTGACTAACCCCCCCAGTATAACATTTTTCTATAACTCTCCTCCATTAACCCACTTTGCAGAATTAGTAAATTCATCCCTCACTCCCTTCTTAGTATCTTATTCCCAAGGAACTATTCACGGAGTATGCTCTTTACAACATTTCTTTCTTTAGTGAGCTCACGTCTTCCACCTTGTATATAGACCAACTATTTATTTCACTATGACTATAATTACTTCTTCTTGTACATATATTTAATAATTTTCTTATTTCTCAGTGTTCTATTTTTTTTATAACGTATATACATCATTGTAAAGGTACATTCCTACCCAATATACTTATGGTGAATATCAATCACTTTCCATTGGTAATAGTACTGTATCTTGTTAAACTCAGTAGTCACAGTCTGTATAATTTTAGTCCTGTATAACTCAAAAGTTGTTGAAGAAAATCTTCAAGTATATGTATTTTAGATATTTTTTTGGACTTTTGTTCTGTCTTGATTTATTTAGTTTAAAGTGGAGCTCATCTCCCTGGGCCTCTACTGAAAATGGACATGTATCCAGTTAGACTAGCCTGGTCAACAAATGTAAAATAAATAAAATAAAATAAAATTAATAATGGAGAGACTTCACCACTTACAATAATACTTTTCTTAACAGGTATTCAGAAATACATTTAGTGCTACTGTACTGCCAGTGCAAGTGATGGGTGTTTTGTTAGCACCACTGACTTAACATGTTTGATGTACGTAATGCATTAAGATGATACAAATGGAAATTTTCACATCACTGTAAGATGTCTAACAATGTACTTTATTGTAAAATGAACTTTTTTTAGATCTCAAACAACTGCTGTTTTTTGTTGGATTTTATCAATAAAGATATTTTTAAAAACAAAATTTTTTGAAGCACGTTGCTTGCTCAAAAATAGTACCTTCACCATATAAAATATAAATACTAGTACAAGTTCTTACATACAGGGCAGTAACAGACTGCTCATACAGAAGTTTGAAATCACAATACCTTATTGTCCTCATTATGTTCAAAAACTGATGAAATAATGGCCCTTATTATAACAGTGAGACTCAAACACAAGGATCTCCACAATAAATCTGTTTTTGTAGACAGGTTCATATACAAGAACATTGTAATGAAGAGCTCCAAAAGCAGTTGAACTCCCAGTGAAACTAAAATTATGAAAAGAACAGAATGGCAAGTATACATTTTCCCCCAAATCAAAACACTTTCAATGCATTAGGTAGCATGCTTTGAATCTCTGTGTCACTGAATGTGAAAGAGTTAAGTGGGGTGTTACACTTGTCACAATAACAAATGTACTGCTAGCTACAGCAGTAAGTGCTATAAGCTGGATGTATTTACTAAAAGATGACAGGCACACATCATCTAACTTAGCAATATAATGTCTCATAAAATGCAGGTTCTACCAGTTACGTGTACAAAGCTTTGTTGTGTCACATGAAAACTTTCCTAAGCACAATGCTGGGGAAATGGTAACCTTAAGTAGTATTCATTAATCATACGTGGCTACGGTTAAGTAGATGGACTACATTTACCACTAGTGATGAATGTGTTCTGCTCCAGTTGTACATCTTTAGTATTCATCCTGTAATAACTGAATATGTTGGTTCATTTCATTTTTTGGGTATATTACAGTTAAAACCACTTGACAGCATACAAAAAAACAGTTACTATACAAATACTGAAATGTTAACAGATGTCTTAAAATATCAGATTTGAGTATTTATCATTCTTTTCTATCACTTACAGGCTCATGAGTTGTGAGTTAATCCTGGTTTATAAATGCTTAAATGATCTACTGGCTGCCATGGTCAGTACAAAGTTTGCTAACCATACAGCTAACACAAGGAATAATTTTTTTGGTTAGATTACCGCATGTTAGACAGACTACAGGCCACGTTTTCAGTCTAGATCTGGTAAGATTTGGAACTCTTCCATTATTAATTAGAAGTTAATAAGTACAACAAAATTTGCTGATCCATTTCCAGTTCCACCCCTCATGAACACCACTGCACCACTATCTCTAAGACCAAATGGCTACCAGTCTCATACTGGGTTCAGCGACTCCTAGGGTTCTCTTGTTTTCATATTACTTCATTGAAGTGCCTTTCCACCTCTTGCAGCCAAACTCCATAATAAAACCACCCACTACAACCTCTGCCACCTCTATGACTCCCTCAATCCCATACCAAACTGCACTGTATCGACCATTCCCTCTCCCTTCTAGCACCCAACTCTGGCAGGCCCTCTCCCTCATCTAGAAGAATTCTCCTCTTTCCCCACATTTCTTAGCACAACTCAAAAAACACCCCAACTCCATCAAAAATCTAACTAGGTGCTTTTCCACTGGACACGCAACCAATCTCCCTTCTCACTTGTATCACTTCTACTTTGATCCTGTTCTCAGCTGCTGCTTTCCTCTCATTACTACTAAAATTAATTCTCATTTGATTTCTACTCTGCTATTATTTACATACTGTATGAATTTGCAGCCTTTCTCAAAGTGTGGTCCATGGCCGGGGACTTCCTGGTGGACTTCGAGAGTTAATAAATTTCTGATGTAATCTGGTCTCTTCACTGCCTGTTTTTTTTTTTTTCTGAAATAAAGGGCTTCGTCTGGTGTCTAGATGTGTTGCTCCCATGAGTCCCTCCTTTCTTGAAGCGGATTGGTTAATCTCAGCTTGCAACTGCAAACTGAGATTAACCAATCAGCACAGATTCAGCATCATGACCAACACTGAAGGAAAAAATCCTATAAAAATACCAATTCTGTATGTGATGGGGAACGGGGGAAGTCTGTTATTTGAATCCAGGGAATCTTTGAACTCTGAGACTGCATGCTTGTTAGGTATGTGTGTTTGTGTTGCTGTTTATATACAGCCGGGCAACAATTTTTAACCAGTGAGAAGCTGCTGTGTTTTTGGTTTTTTTTTGGGGGGTGGGGGCAAAATGTTTCATGTTGGTGCTTGTACAATTATTACTGAAAGGGTCACTTGGGCAAACGTTTCATTTTGGTGCTTGTGCATACCTGAACATTTTACTGAAGAGGTCACTTGGGTGAATATTTCATTTTGGTGCTTGCACATATGTTAATGAAGGGGTCACTTGGGCAAATGTTTCATTTTGGTGCTTGTGCATACTGTACCCGGATATTTTCCTGAAGGGGTCTCTTTGGGAAAGGTTTCATTTTGGTGCTTGTGTAAACCTGCACATAGTAATGAAGATGTTGCTTGGGGAAACAATTTGTGCATCAGGGAAGCGCTTGTGCACACATGATCAGACTGTTCGGCAAAATAATTTAGTGTGTCACTTTAGTGCTTGTGCATACACAATACAAACTAACGAAGGGGTTACTGGGGAAAATGATTCATTAGCGTGCCAGGATTGAGATTTTATGTGCGCCAGTACTCATTGCAAGTCTATTAACTAAAATTTGGTTTCTTAAACTTTACTTATTTAACTATTAATTTTAAATAAACTTTTTTAGGGATAATATTATGGATGTGTAACAGACATCAAGCCGTTTGTTGGGACAATCATATCTCTTCCTTATTGCCTGTTTCTATTGGAGTCCCACAGGGCTCCATTCTCGGCCCACTTCTCTTCTCCCTTTACATAAACGATCTCAACACTGTAATCCCTCAAGCTACCTGCATCCAATATGCTGACGACTCCACTATTATCTGTTCAGCATCTACCTCTTTAGAGCTACTCTCGCTAACTCAAACTACTTTCAACACTGTAGAAACTTGGTTTACTAGACGGTACCTCCTCCTAAATGCTAAAAAAAACAAACTTCTCCTTTTCCCTCCCATTAAACTTCAACATCTTATCTAATGACACCACTGTCATCTCTCCTGACACAACAACTAAACTGCTAGGAATAACCATAGACAACAATCTCACTTTTGATCAACACATCAATAACATCATCAAAACTGTTAACAAAAAAATAGGATCATTATATAAACCATTTCTTACACCTGCTACCAGAGCAACTATCGCCCACTCCCATCTGATATCTACTCTCTTTTACGCCTCACCTATTTTCACTAACCTTAAGAGGGCTAACCTAAATAAACTAGCAACCTGTTACAATAGCATTGCCCGCTTTGCCACCAGTAACCCTTTTAGAACACATCACTGTCATAACCTAAAACTCCTAGGCTGGCTTGAGCTACAAAACTGCCTTATGATCTTACAACTTACCATTGCCCACAAGATACTTTACCAACCTGGTAACACCCCTATACTTTCTCAACTTTTAATCCCTTATAATAATCTTACCTCCCTTCGATCTTCTTCTAAACTCATGACCAAATCTGTAAAATCCTACAACTTAGCTGGTGACTCTCTGTTCACCAATACTGTAGGTAGGACATGGAATCCGCTACCCACTGAGATCACTCTAATCCCCTCATTACCACTCTTCAAACAAAAAATCAAACTGCACTTCCAAAATCACTGGCTTTGCTCCTGTAGGACTCCTGACTAAGCTTCTTCATTCCCCTACTCTACCATAACTATTCTCTGTATTTATTAGCCAGAAATATACGTTCTTCTTATTGCCCTGCTGCTCTCCTCTTATGCTCTGTCCCACTCCACCTTTTCTCTACCCCGTCCTCTTTTCCATCTCCTTTTCCTCCCCTTACTAGACCTTTGCATCTCACTCTTCTCCTCCCTTGTATTTCTTCATTAAGCCCTTCATATGTCCTGTACTAATTCGTTCTTTCCATCAGTTATCAAAAACAATTTGCTAATCTTTAGCTTTTTTATTAGTGACGCTTCTAATGACCTAGTATATATATATTTTTTTTGGTGTGCCTTGGGTATTTGTTATTCTTATTACTAAATGTATATCCTTACTGTACTTTTATTATATATCTCTTTGTAATTGATCTATGTGAGGAGCTTTTCTCCCCGGGCCTCTACTGAAAATGGACATATATCCAGCTAGACTAGCCCGGTTAACAAATGTAAAATAAATAAATAAATAAAATGTGATTTATGCAAAGGCTAGTGGACCATTAAGTTATATGCTTTGTCCAAGTGGGCCCCGATCAGAAAAGTTTGAGAAACACTGGCCTATGGGATTATCCACCTTCTGTGGTTACACCGTGTTTGTGAATTTGTTCTCAGTTTTCTTTTTTGTGAATTTCTTCACCCAGGCTATGCCTGCAAATGATCTATAGTGAACAGTGTACTACTCGGGTAAACAAACTAAATACTTAATGTCCTGAAGATCTGTGGACTTTTACATTTTTGCAAGAATTTTATGTTTACAAATTTCAAGCATGCAACAGAACTGTAAATAAAGCAAATTCTTAAATGGCTCATACAGCCTCTGAGTTTGGCAGAATTGCATTGAATCACTGAACTGAATAATCCCAATTCAGTGAAAGATGCTAGGGTAAAATCCAGAAAAAATCATCACAGAACACTGATATGTCAGTCAAAACTCCATATAAAATGTGAATAATCCTTTGTTCTTGAAAGATGCTAGGGAAAATACTTTCCAGAACTACAATGACTGACAGCAGCTGATCAAAGCCATTGAAAGAAAGGACAAACTGTAGCAGTGTTTAGAAATAACGGGTGCTTAACAGCGGCTCTGTGCAAAACACATAGTGCAGCCCTTGCTTACCATAACCAAACTATGCTTATATCACCTTCATATTAGTTTTTACACTATTTTACAATTGAATCACTGACCTCCACTTCTTATTAGGACCATTTGGAACTTATGTCAAGAAACTGAAGAGGATATGCAAGCTGCTAAAATGTTGAAACTTGCATTGCTAATGTTAAGTAACAAAAGCAAATAACAATATGGGAGATTTGAGTTGGATTCACACTGAGTGTTATACTTGTGTGGAAAGAATTATTAAAAAATATACTAAAAAAAGTACCTATACCATATAAAAATCTATCCTTGAATAAATACAAATTACAGAAATCTCTACATTATTAGACAGCTTCATGTACTGCAAAGAGCTATGACTATTGGGCTGGTCTGGTGGCAGAGGGAAAAAGCCCCAACTACAGCCCAGTCAACCTGGGTTCAATTAGCAGCTCGGGTGAAGTAGTAGGGAGGAAGGGTGTGCTCATCTGGGATGGGAGGGTGTTTACTGATGAAGCTCCCCTAGGGGATGTGTGGTTCAAAGATGGTAGTTTCCTTCAAACATAGTCAATGAACGTGGGGTGCGGAGCAGATAAAAAAAAAAATTCCTATCCCATGACAGTCACAGCCGCAGTAGGAGGTGAAGCTTGTAACCCCAGCATGGGGATGAAGCACTGGTGGCTGAGCCAGTTACATCTTGTCCCAAGGGGGACCAAAAATATTATGAGTGGATCACTCATCTTGACAAATTTCTTGAAATTAATTTCCTGAACACAAACTAGTTACAATCAACGACCCAGTCACAACAGTCAGAATCAAATCTGATCACCTAATCCCTTGCTCCTCTTAAACCAACCTCAAGTTATAACATGTACATCCTCCCCTTTTCTTAATTTTGAGATTCTGCTCCATCACATCAATTGAACTCCTCATGTCTGTAACCCCTTCAAAGTAAAGACTGTAACTTCCATACTCTCAATAAATGTTTGCCAAGACTGATGTAAAGCAATTATTTTCTTGATAACAGTGCACAAAAACTTTCAGCATAACTACTTAGGCAACAGAAAGTAGAAAGGGTTGTCACCATACTTCTCAACCTCTTACAGCAAGAAATCTGGACAAAGCTATACATAATGGGGGGACAAAGGCCCCAAAATAGGGGCACTTTTTAAATACTGCTCTTGCAAACTCAGAAAATTGACAAAATAACAGGTTTTACATTAATATGAATGTTCTGAAAGGTATGAAGTCTGAAACTCAAATGTCTGTCATTTTCTAACTTCAACAATGATCTGTCAGTGATTTGTTAGAGGAGAAACACACCAAAGTTATGAGGTAAAAATCTGGACATTCTGCGAAAATCTGTACAGTTGAGGGGTACAGCTGTCAATAAACTTGGGGAGCCTATAACAAGAAAAATAACGAGTGATCCTGCAAAGGTATTAAAGAAGTTTCGGAAATTTTATGAAAATGTGTATAAAGCAGGGAAATGTGGAAATCAAGAAGGAGTACAAATGGAAATAGTGATGGAAGATTTAAGTAAGCCAAGGTTAGAGGTAGATGAGGCTCAACAATTAACAATTAACTGTTAAGATAGGAGGAGAGGAGAAAAAAATGGAGACATACACTCAATCTGCAAGGAAGTCTGCAGGGACAGATGGTATTCCTGTGGAAGTTTGGAAGCTATGAGAGAAGAAAGTGAAGAAGTGGCAAATAGTTGACAATATTAAGAAAACAAGGATAATCCAGAGGGAAAAATAAGAAAGTAGAGTAAGAAAATGCCACCACTGTTAGTGGGTCTTGATGCAAAAAAAAAACAAACATTTGCCAGAGTAAGACGGGATTACATAACTAGAGCAATGGAAGCATTTGCATTCCCCAACACAAGAAGAGCAATTAGGAGGATAAATGAGAGATCTGAGGCAAAAATTAAAGTGGGAGGGTTTCTCACTGACTAGCTGTGTCTGAACAGATGAACTAGGCAGGGTTGTCTATTTTCCCCTTTATTTGTTTTATATTCAGAACCTCTAAGGGACTCAGAAATGCAATGATACAATCAGTATGGTATCAAGAAAAGAAGAAGCTATGTATTCATGATAATGTACCTGCTCTGTGTTGTCAATTTTCATTTTTCCTGAACTGATGGGTTTGGATCCAATCCTCGGATCAAACTCGGCCATTACTAAAACTCACAGTAACCAAGAAGCTCTTTAGTTCATCCCTTACCCATAATGCATCCACCCCAAGTCCCATCAGATCTTGTTTGCTGAATTTACTAGAAACGAAAAATGTTTTAGAGGAAAAACTACATATGGAGCTCAATATAAAAGGACAGTGGTGCCCTTGTAGAGCCTCGCTCTTCCATAAGTTTGTGAAAGAAGGGAAGGGGGCTGCCGGGTGGGAAGTTGAGGAAGAATGAAAATGGACAACACAGATGGAACATTATGGTGAGTACATAACTTCTTTATCTAATGTTGTTAACTTTTGTTCTCTCCTCAATTGATGGGACAGAGTCCCTAGCTACCTATATTCCTGGGTGGATTCTACAGAGGGATATTCCTAAGCACAGTTGAACCAAATGATGCCCTACCCCTGGAGACCAGATCCAATTTGTAATAAGTATCAAATGTATGTGGAGTAGCCCAAATTGCTGCTGCACATATCTCGCCCATGGAAGCTCTGGATAAAAAGACTGAAGCTGCCATGAATCTAGTTGAATGAGCTTGTACCGCTTTTGGAAAGGTAATTTCCATTTTGTTATATATGAATGAAATGCAATCAGTTAGCCATCTGGCAAAATTAACTTGTGACTGGTTTACCTAATTTCCAGTCTGCAAAATAAACAAACAATTGGTCTGTTTTTCTGATCTTTTTTTGTTCTGTGCAGATAACGTAATTGCCTGTGAATATCCAATAAATTGTATTATGTATTCACCCTTGTTTGCAAAATTTGGAAAGAAGACTGGCAAATTAATGGATTGGTTGATATTAGATTCTGACACCACCTTGGGAAGGAAAGAGGCATTAGTTATCAGCATCACTCTATTCTTGTGGAAGATCAAGAATGGAGGTTTTGAAAACAAGGCTTGGATCTCTGAAATTTGTCTAGCAGAGGTAATGGTGACCAGAAGAACAGTTTTCCAAGTAAGGTATTTAAAGTCACACTTAGCTGCTGGTTCAAATGGGGAATGTATGAGAGCCTGCAGTACCAAACTGAGATCCCATGGGGCAGAGGGTCCTTAAGCAGAGGACTCAAAAGAGGAGTGCCTCACAAGAAAGTTTTGCGTAATTTATAAGAGGAAAATGAAGCCCCTTCAAATCCAATTATGAAAATTTGATATTGTTGCTAAATGAAGTTTAATGGTTAAGGAACTAGCTCCTTCTTTAAAAAGCAAAGCCAAAAAACTCCAGTACGTTATGCATCAGAGCTGAAAAAGGATCAATATGATTCTGTTGTGCCTGGTAAACAAATCTCTTCCATTTGCTTGTATAAAGTTTTCATGCAAAAGGTTTATGGGAAGATAAAAGTATATGTCGGACAGGGGAAGAGAGCATAGCTTATCTGGCTACTAATGAATTGTAGAAACCAGGCAGTCAGCCTGAAGTTTGAAAGGTCTGGATGAATAGTGCCAGTTGGGTGAGACAGGAGGTTTAGAACTGGATCCAGACTCAAGGCTGATGAAATAAGAGTGGCCAAAGGAAGGGGAACCAAATTTGTAGAGGCCAGTAAGGTGCAATAAGGATGACTTTTGCTCTTCAACCCAACAGCTTTTTGCAAAAATTTTGGAATCAATGGGATTGATGGGTAGCCATAAAGTAAACTAGGGGCCAATCGTGAAGTGCAGCATTCCTCTGTGATTCTGGGGGGATTAGGGCAAAATAGCTGCTGTATTTGTTTAGGTGGGGAGGCAAAAAGATCACTAGTCCCATCGACAAAAAAAAACATTTCAGTCACTTTCTTGCAGAAAGACCCCTCATGAGGTAGAAGAATGTACCTGCTCAGCTTATTTGCTGTCACACTGGATTTCCCCGGAATGTGTGTCGCTATGAGAAAACAGCTGGAGGAGATCACCCACTGCCACACTCTCAGTGCTTCTCGACACAAAGGGTGTGATTTGGTCCTTCCTCGTTTGCTGATGTACCAAACTACTGACATATTGTCCATTTAAACTGCAATTGTCCCTGGAGGCAGAGCATCTTGGAAGGCCTCCAACTCTAACAGCAATGCTCTCATCTCTAGGACATAGATATGCAAGCTGGCCTTTTCGGGGGACCATGTACTTTGGACTGTTTTCCCCAGAACGTGCCTCCCCACCCAAGCTGGGGAGTGTCTGTGGTCACTATGGCCTTGGGTTGAAGGGGAATGAATGGACGGCCTTGTAGAACGTGATCTGATTGAATCCACCACCTGAGAACTCTCTTGCACATATGAGTAATTTGTATCTGAGTTGACATGGGTTGGTAAAGTATCAACCATTGTGTTGCTAACAACTATTGGATAATCCTCATAAAAATCTGTCTAAAGGTACTAGGGTCATCACTGCTGACAATGACCCTAGAGCCTGAGGGACCAAGTGAGCTGAAATTTTGGTACTGCAGATTCATTTTCTGACCTGTGATCTGATAGCTTCACTGCCTCCCGCAACAGTACAAACTATCATTCACTTTCCATTGAAAATTGCTCCTATAAATTCCAAACTTTGAGGTAGTTGTAGTTGTGACTTCTTGTTGTTTATGGTTATTCCCGGATGAGTAGTCTGAAGAACCTGATCGGCTGCTCTTATCAAATGATGCCTGGTAGGGGCGGTAATGAACCAATCGTCTAGATATGGAAACTCCCAGAGTCCTTGCAGTCTCAAGTGAGCCACTACTACTGCCATGCATTTGGTGAACACCCTGGGGACTGTGGTGAGACCAAAGGGCAGAGCTCTGAATTGGTATTCGGACACATAGATACATTCTAGATCATCTGTTCATCTTTATCTGAAAGTATGTATCCTGAAGGTCTATCGAACATATCCAGTCATCCTTGCCCAGAAAAGGGAGAATGGACTGAACTGTGACCATCCGAAACTTGATATGTTGAACTGATTTGTTCAAGATGCTGAGATCCAAGATTGGACTCCAGTCCCCCGTCTTCTTTGGCACTAAAAAGAAAGAACCTTAAGAAAGTTCTGAATTCTATCTGGTCTGGGAGGACCTCTTGGATGACTCTTTTCTAGCAGCTTTTGTACTTTAAGTGCTGCTTGTTCCCTCTGACTGGGTGGAACACGGGGATTCTCAAGACTGGAGGTGGAAGGGAAAAGGGTATTATATAACCTCTGGAAATAATCCTCTGAACCCAAGTATAGTACAGTTGTGTACCTACCATAAATGTAGATGTTCGAGTGTATTCACTGTTGCAGTCATTACTCTTGGGTTATCTTGCTGGCAGGCTACCCGCAGTCGGCCAGAATTCCAAAGTCTAGGTCCGTCGTCGGCTGCTGTCGCCTCTTCCCTGACGTCAGTGCGCCAGGGGTATAAAAGATGCAACCGATGCCATTTTCTTCAGTTTTTCTTGCCCAAGATGTTAGGTGCCCCCAAAATGGTAGGCTAAAAAATTATGCCAATAATAATGCATGCAGTAAAATAAACATTTCCTTCATCTACAAGCAAATACATCACATAGGTTGTATAAGATAGAGAAGAATAGGTAAGTCCCAGCAAAGAAAAGGGGGATGGTGGGAGGGTAACCTGGACTGCAACAGTAAATACACTCAAACATCTACACTTATGGTAGGTACACAACTGTACTATGTTCATCGTGTTTCACTGTTGCAGTCATTACTCTTGGGTTGCATCCCAAAGCTGAGGTTGGGTGGCTGGGCCTAAATAGGATTAGGAGAGGCTATAAGGCCCTGCAGAACTGCAGTGGCGAAGCCTGCTCTGGATTTAGAGTAGAGAGGTAAATGGTAGTGCTTTGTAAAAGTGTGCACTGAACTCCACACTGCAGCCTCTAAAATGTCTTTGGTTGGTACTCCTCTGAGAAAGGGCTGCTGCCCTGGTAGAAAGAGGCCTAATGCCCTTGGGCACTGATTTGCCATGTTCTGAGTAGCAGAAACAAATGCAGTGGCCTATCCATTTTGAAATAGTCTGTTTTGAGATAAGCTTTACTTGAGATCCTGCAGCATATGCCACTAAAAGCTGCTCAGTTTTTCTTGAAAGCTTTAGTTCCGTACAAGTAGAAGTGTAGTTGTCTGTGTATGTCCAAAGAATGCAGAAGTCTCACCCTTATTCTGTGGGTTTGGATAAAAGGTAGGCAAATGAATGGTTTGGTTAAGGGCCACACTGGACACTACTTTAGGCATAAATGTCGGGTTCGTCCTTAGAGAAACCCTGTCTGGATGGAAAATGATGAAAGGTTCCACAGCCATGAGTGCCTGTATCTCTGAAACTCGTCTTGCAGAGGATATTGCTAGGACCAGAGAGGTTTTTCAAGATAAAAACTTTATATCAGCTGTATTGGCTGGCTCAAAGGGCGGCAGTGTGGGTTTTTCCAAGACATAATTGAGTTCCCATGCAGGTATTGGGGCTCTCCTTGGAGGTCTTATGTTTTTGGCCCCTCTGAGGTACTGCCTTAGCAAAGGATGGGAAAAAATAGGAGGTTCCGTATTGTAATGAGCTGAAATGGCAGAGGCATGAATTTTAATTGATGAAAAGGATAGGCCTTTGCCCACCATCTTAGTTAGGTAAAATCTGAGGGATATTTGGCACAGATGTGACAATTCCTTGTGCCTGGTTCCAAGCACAGAATCTTTTCCATTTTTCTGCACAAGATTTTCTGGTACTGTGCCTCCTGACCTCCAAAATAACATCCATCACTGCTTTAGAGAGTTGTGTTTTGAATGGTTACATTATCCGCCATGCTGTCAGATTTAGGGTCCTGAGTTGGCGGTGCAGAATCTGGTTGTTTCGCTGGGTCAATAAGTGAGGAATTAGAGGCAATGTCCAGGCTGGGCCTTGAGACAAACTTTTTAGGATTGGGTACCAGTGCTGGCGTGGCCAGTCTGGGGCAATCAGAATCATTCTTAGCTTCTCTTGTCTGACCTTTAGGAGCACCTTGGGGAGGAGAGGCAGAGGAGGAAAGGCATATGCTGTTAGACTTTTCCAGCTGAAAGACAGAGCATCCACTTTCCATGCTTGCTTGTGATAAGTCCTTGTGCAGAATTTCTGTAGTTGGCAGTTGTGAGGGGAGGCAAATGGATCTTTGTCTGGGCATCCCCAATTCCTTTATCATGCTGAAGACTTGTGGATCCAGTTTCCAATTGTGGAGATCCGTGAGGTTTCTGCTTAGTTCGTCTGCCAGAGTATTGTTCTTTCCTGGCAGGAATTGTGCTTGCAGGTGTACAAGATAAGTCAATGCTGTGTCCCACAAAGTCATGGCTTGTCTGCAGAGGGGGAAGAAATGTGTGCCCCCCGCTTGTTTATGTACCACATGACTGTAGTAATGTCCGTCCCTATCAGTAGTTGTCCTGGATGGAGTAGATCCTTGAAAGCTGTCAGGGCTTTTTGAACAGCTAGCATCTCTTTTTGATTGATATGTAGATGCAATTGGCTTGTGGACCATGTGCCCTGAATACATTGTCCTGCCATGTGTGCTCCCCAGGCATAATCCGATGCATCTGTTGTTACTGACTGCCTGGCTGTGGGTAGAGTGAATGACTGTTCCTTGCTGAGGTGACAGGCATGTGCCCACCATCGAAACTCCTGTTGCAAGTAAGGAATGAGGGTAATTAACGCTTCCAGGCTTTCACAATGTTTGAGTCCAGACACTTTTTAGGCACCATTGAAGTTTCCTCATATGCAGTCTGGCATATGGAATTAGCAGAATGCAGGATGCCATGAAGCCCAAAGCTTGAAGAATTTTTCTTGCAGATAACTGGGTCTTTGTTGCCAACATTTTGAAGTTAGAAGTTAGTTGCCTTTGTTTGTCTGGCGTGAGATAAGCCATCTGGGCAGTTGTATTTAAGCTTGCACCCAGGAATATTATCTCTTGAGAGGGTACTAGTTTTGATTTCTTTTCGTTTGCTGTGTACCCTAGGCAAATTAATAATCTTTTTACGAACGCCAGATGCTTTAGTACAGTGTCCTTGTTCTCTGCTTGTATAAGGCAGTCGTCCAAGTAAGGATACATTTGAATTCCTCTTTGTCTGCAAAATGCAATTACTGGTGCCAGGAATTTTGTGAAGACCCTGGGTGCAGTAGACAAGCCAAAGGCAATGCAGAGAATTGGTAATGCAACGAGCCAGCTATGAATCTGAGGCATCTTCTGCAAGATTGTCCGACTGGAATATGCAGGTACGTCTCTTTTAGGTCCAAAGTTACAAGCCAAGCCTTCTTGCCCAGCATGGGCAGAAACTGCTGCCTTGCTAGTATTTTGAATTTTGGAATGTCCAGAAATCTGTTTAGAATAGACAGGTCCAGTATTGGTCTTCAGGTTTTGTCCTTTCTGGGTACCAAGAAAAGTCGAGTAAAATCCTTGTCCCTGCTCTTGCTGTGGTACTTGCTGAATGGCCCTCATGTTCATAAGGGACGAAACTTTTAGTTATGTACTCACCATAACTTCAGATATTTGGGATCCATCTCGCCTACATTCTGACTGGGTTGGTTCGTTGAGCCGATCCTCGCTCCGGGCTTACTCGCACGCTATTATGCTATAGGCGGGGCTCCTCTAATTGGCTTATCATCTTTACCACCACCAGATCCCCAGAATCCTATTGTTCTTGTTTGTTTGTATTGTCAAACTGCGGCACAAACAATTTTATTTATATTTGTTATCAAAGGATGCATCAAGATGAAACAACAGGATTCGGACTCTCCATCCTCTTCCAAAAGGAAGGAAGGTTATTTGGGTTGTGGGAAGATGGATCCCAAACATCTGAAAACACTAAAAGTTATGGTGGTCTCAAATATGTCTATCCCGCCTATATTCGACAGCCTGCTGACTGATGGGACAGCCGACTCCTAAACTAAAAATCGGGTGGCTCATTGAAAACACTTCCCTGAGCACTGCCACAATAGAATGCCCCCTCGTCCTCTAGATGGGAAGAGAGGGGAAATGAAGGTGTGAGGTGAAGCAGAAGTAGCTTGCAATGAAATGTCACCAACATAAAATGTAGAATGAAATGCTGGAATGTAGCCATAGCCTGGCCCTCTCAGAATGAGCCTTGGTGGTAAGCTGGCTTTTTCCAGAATAGATATAAGATTGAGTAATACAGTCCCTTCCATTTGCCAATGTGAGCTTTTTGTTTGCAACAAATTCAATTTGTTTTCTGCAAAGGATACAAAACAACTGATCTGTTTTCCTTGTTTTGTTCCTACCTATCTAAATAAAAACGTGTGTTGTCTGTGGACATCTATGGTGTATAAATTTAACTTTATTACCAGTATTTTGGGGAAAAAAAACTTCCAAGAGGAACACGACAGCAAGCAAGAAGTAAGTAGAACAAACTTGAACAAAAGAAGGAGAAAGCCTGAAACACTAAGTCTGTACTCTGTCTGTAAAAAGGGCACAAGTCTGAAAAGTTTCATGAAAACGAAAGAAAACCTTTCTGGCTGAAAAGCTAATCTCACTAAAGGCTGTCTTCCATATTAGAAACTTTAAAGAAGTGGTATCTGCCGGTTCAAAGAAAAGAAAAGAAGTCAAGGCACCGCCAAGAGGTCTTGAGATCCAGCACCTTTCAAGAAGGTCTTACACAATCTGTTGCTCATTAAAGGTGGGTCTGAAGATTCATTCACATAAATTGCTGCTTAAAAACTGGGAATGTAAGAACTGTAATTAGAAAGAAAGAAAGAGGAAAAAAAAATTGGTAAAACTGAAAGAGCCTTGATTGAAAGAGAGGCGGAGAATACAGAGTACTGTAACCTTTTCCAAAAGAAAGAAGCCAGCAAATTGGAAGCGGACTTGTGGGCTGAAGATAATTTGTGCATTGTAACAGTTTTGTTGTAAAACATCTGATTGTGGCTGAAGATAAATATGCAACACATCTCCTGACAGTGTATGACTCTGGCGAAGGTGAAGGAGGACTGAGGCCGTCAATTTGTGGGGGTGGAGGGACTGAAATAACTCGGACTGATGGATGAGGAAGGAGGTCTGGGACCTCCAGGAACCACGGACCAGGAGCACAAGAATGGGAAACTTTGAACCAGCCAGGAGCAGGAGGAGGGGCTGGAGCCCTAAGAGATGGAGGGAGAATCACCTGGGAGGGCATAATGGAGGACGAAGGCAGAGCAGGGAGTGGGCCAAGGAGGGAAGCAATAAGGATGGCCAAGGCTTATTCTCAGGTTGGGCAAAGAGAAAAATCTTGCACTTAATTCAAAAATTTAAAAGGATTATAACATGGAACAGATCAGGTGCTGAAATGTCGAAAATGCCATTTGCCCCAAGAGCTCAGAGACCGCCTCAATGGAGGAGATGGTTGAGCTCAATCTGGAGAGAGAGAGGTTCCTGGCACTCTGTCGAGAGTAGCATTTACCAGGGTCTCGGTATGGAAGTTTGCCCCATTCCCAATCTAGGTCAGACTGCCCAAACAAGGATCTCTTCTGCCTGGAGTTCAAAGAGGATCAGGAGTCAGACCCTGAGGGTTCAGGTGAGTGAACATGTTGCCTGAGTGGAGAGATGTTGCGCTCTGGGCTTGAAGGGACAGGAGTACTGCCCTCATTTCTAAGATGTTGACTGCCCTAGCCCTGGGAATGGAAGAGAGCCCCCTTCTGGACTGACCTGCGGGACACTCTGCCCGCACCTGTCCCCCCCACCCCCGAGGAGATCCAAGCCGAGGTCACACGAGCCCAGCTGGGAGGACAGCCACCCTGATTCAAGAGATTCATGATTCGTGATCCACGAAGGCCAGATGAGAAAGGTTCCGTGACGAAGATGAAATCCATGGGAAATGATGAAGAGGACTCCTGGTAAGGAACCCAGGGGAACTAAGGCTTCCACGTGGCAAACATGGATCGTAGCCTCTGGCTGGGAATTGAGACCTGGGGGTTTGAATGTAAGGCTCGATTCTTGAATTTGCTTGGTTTGAATTCTGTCTGGACGTACTGATTCTTAATTGTTTTTGAATGGTTTCCTGCCCCTATGAATCTTATTAGAATCTATAGCACTTATCTAGGCTTATGGCTGATGAAATTGATTTGTAAATCCATGAGATTGAATAGTGTTACAGGGCCAATTGAAGGTGATTCTGGGGTGGGCAGCAGGAGCCAATCGTCTAGATCAGTTAGAGAGAGGGATCTGCTTGGTAGAGGCAGCTAAGTCACTAACTCCTAGGCTTTGGTGAACCTGGAATGGGCTGTGGTGAGTAGACCAAAGGCAGCCGGGACTGAGAAAAGACACTGCCTCCTGGTGCTGCCAGCTTCTCCTCTGACTGACGCTTGATGGACTCTATGTCGACTGGAGATCTATGGAATGTCTATGGGGACCATCTCCAATTCCTTGAGAATAATGATGGAGATCCCCCATCTAAATTGGACATCCAGACTGGGGATTGTTCCATAATGAGATCTGGTCTGTCCCTGATGGTCCGGTCTTCCTGCACCTTGGTTGAAAAAACCCTTCAAGTCCCCGGGTCTTTTCTCACCACCCGGTATCTTTGGCAAGTTGTAACTTACTCCTGGTCTGTTGTTGTGATCGTAAATGGGTGACTGGGTCAGCATATCCTTTGGACTGAGGAGTGGCATGGAGTAACCTCTGGGCGGTATCCCCGACTTTGGACTGAGGGGGGCGAGTTTGGCCCTTCCTTCCTCTGGCTGTATAATCCAATAACCCATGACCCGCACGGGGCAACACAGCTCAGCCATCAGGTCCTGACTATGAATCCTGGGAGCCCTTCAGCAGGAGGACAGACCCTCTCTGTTCGGGAGGAGCTGCACTGCCGGGAATGGCGCAGCCTGGAGAATTTCCCCAGAGTGTTCTCCTCTGGAACCTGGGGAGGCTCTCTTCACGCTGCCTTCCTCACAAGACCCTCTTTGGCCTTGGGATAAGGCCTTAGGGGAGTGTTCAATCGTCTGAGTGCTACTGCAGAGTCAGTCAGAGTCTTACCCTCTTGCTTTCTCCTAGATAAGGAGTAAGGGTCCAAACAGCCTCGACATCAGAGAGCACCGTGAAGTCTTCCACAGAGGCCTACCTTGAAAAGGCACAGGCAAGTGGGGCCTTTACTCCGGGAAACAGTATCTCCGACGCCGCACTGGGCGCTTGTGACGCCAGAGCGCGCTTAAAGGCCTCGCGGCGTGGCTTCGGCAGACCAAAGCATGTGTCTGAGTGGAACCCCTCTGGCCGCAGCTCTCGCCCAGCCTCGCCAAGTGCCATCAAGCGGCCTCGGGGACGAGCCTTGTAATACCTGAAATCATCAGGGGCCAGGGCTCAGCCAGGCACCGCTCCCAGGCTCCTTGAACTGCGGTGCTATCCGATATCCGCCTCTCCTTGAAAGTGCCTCTGTCAGCGAGATCAGTGTTAGATGCATGCACTCGTCAGAAGCAGGCGATGCCACTGAACTACCATTCTCAGCCTGACCTTTCCAGAGGAAGCCAGGACGAAGAAGGAAGAAACATCTGTGGCCTGAAGCCAGGACCCGCTCCACACGGGCTGGGGATGCCACCACCAGAGCATCCAAAAACGCCAGAAGGAGCTGGGGAAACTTCGGGCACGGCCAAGGAACACCCTAAAGCACTGGTAGGAGGCCAGAACCTTCGGAGACAAAAGCCTGTCAGGGGCCCACCAGGTAGCCACATCCAAGAGGCGAGGGGCCTCCAAGAGACACCAGCACCAGAGAGGACTTTTCAGGACCCTCTATCAAAATGACCTCCAGAGGCAGAGCTCAAAGAGACGGCAGGAGGATCCGACCCAAGAGAGGGAGTGGGAGGGGCTCCAGACAACCCCCTCTCAGAGCACTAGTCTAACAGTCCTGTGGGAAACAGTGCCAGCGGCTTTGGAGGAGGCCCAGGGAGTAGTGAGTGGACCATTGTAAGGGCCAAATGGGGGAGGCCCTGGAACTCCAGAGGAGGTAGGCGGAGACCTGACCCCACGAAGGAGCACCAGCGGGGGGTCAGGTCAGACCACTTGGGACTGCCACAGGGGACTTGGTAACGAAATCGAGGGCCTCGTGAGAGAAGAGGAAGGAAGGAAACAAGGATCATGACTTTCAACAGCAGAGCCGGAAGGAGCAGTCCCCTTCTCCGGGGACGACCCAAACTTGGGAGTCGCCTCCGTCCCGAGGCGATGACCTTATCGAGGGAAATGACTGTAAGGCCGATGGGGGCGGCCCTTCTCGATGCCCGGACACCGGACTAAGTCCCTCAGAGGCCCGAGGCTAAGAGCCGAGTCGTGAACCACCTCGGAGAGTCCGTGGAGAGAGGAGTCGGCCTCTTGATAAACGGTCTCCAACGGTTCCGGGCTGTTGGTGAACGGATTACAGACGGGCTGTTCCGGAGGAAAAGAGCTAGGGAGTCCTCGGCTCAGGCGACCAACTGGAGCGAAGTTGGAATGTTTTCCTCGCACCGAACTGCAAGAAAGCATGGATGATCTCGGACGATTCTTGCAGATGTTTGATGATGACAACCGGCAGCATCGGTCGAACCGGTTTCCCGAAAAAGCCTCGGGGTCCGGACCGCTCCGGAGAGGCTCTCCAGGTCATGGGCGGAAGGCAGAAAAAACAGTGCCCCAAAGGACAACAAAGAGAAGTGGGAGTCTCGACTTAATCGGCCCGGCCACTAGTAGTGTGACTCCGGGTGACCGAAGAACTTTTTTTTTTTTAGGGAGACCAAGAGGAAAGAAAAGAGGTGCTGCCCACCTCGAAGCAATTACGTTCGACTGCCGCCACTGTTTTGGAGCCATGGAGGGAAGGCCTTAGGTTCTGAGAGCCTTCTGCACTGACTGGTCGAGATCTTTTTTTCCTTTATTAGAGATGCTCGAGAGGTGAATAGCCGGAAAATTTGCTTTGGGTTTTCACCAAATAAATTTGTTTAATTTCTAATGATCTATATAGAAGACAGTGTTGAAACACATGGCATACACTGCAACAAGCGAGCAGATGTGACATTGGATGTGCATGAATTGTGAAGATGAGCTGTGTGTATTTTGTTTAGACATCTATTTTTTTTTTTTTACACTGTGTTTGGAGAATTTAGACCCTTTAGAATCAATCGTAAAGAACCACTAAACAACAATAACAAAACAACTTATTTTGTGCCTCTGCCCATTGATTGTGTGGCAGGTCTGGCATACTTTTTGCCTTTGGCAGGGTGTGAAAGTGGAATTTGTAGCCCTGGGACACTATATTCAATACCCATTTGTCCTGGGTGATCATGTGCCAATTTTGAGAGAAAAGTGCTAGTTTTCCCCCTAAGGGGGCTGCAAGAAGATAAGTGCTTGGTGCTGGTAGAGGCAAGTCATTGGGACTGTTTCCTGTATGGTTGTGCTTTGTCTTCTCCACTTTTGGAGGTAGAAGCGCCCCACTGTTTAGGCCTGTATGAGCCCTGAGGCTGGGATCTGCCTCTGGGACGTCTGTATCTGCCTCTGTGGCCTGTCCGACACTGGAAAGAACCAATTCTTTGTAGGCCAGTTCCTGCTAAATCTTGGTGGCTGAACCTGTAAGAAATCCTTCACTGTTTGCATAGATTTTGCTTTGTCCTCCATTTTCTTCAAAACCTCCTCTGCTTTAACATCAAATAAAGTATCATGCTGTAGTGGAGCATCTAATAATTTTGCTTTGACATGATCAGGCAGATTTTGTTCCTTTAACCAAGCATGTCTCCTAATGACAGAACCTTTAACTGCGGCCCTGCAGGAGGCCTCCAGATTATCAAAACCACATTGCAATGTATGATTTCCCACTTGTTTAGTTGCATGCAATAAATCCTGCATTTCCTTATTTTCTGCACAATCAGAATTAGCCAACATTTTCTGTTTTAACAGTGACATTAAGTATTGCTGATATTTAATCATATGAAATTAACAATTTAAAGCCCTCACAGCCAAAGTAGCAGACGTGTAAACCTTTTTCCATCTGTCTAGTGTCCTTGAATCCCTGTCAGAAGGGATAGGGTTTTTTGCAGTAGCGACCTTAACCCCCCCTTGGGACCCTGAGAAATAGTTTCTGGGTCAGCAGCAGGGTTTTTATAAAGAAATTTATGTGAATTTGGAACCCTGTAGTATTTGTCTGGTTTAACAGGTGCTGGAGGTAAGGAGTCTGGAGAAAGGCCGGAGTCTGAAAACACATCATCTACAATGTCTAGCACAGGGGGAATAGCAAGAGGCCTGTGCTGAGGAAGTAAAAGAAAATCTCTAAGCCTTTTCTTTGATTCTGAGTAATCGTGGCTCTCCCAGTGGAAGTGCTCCCTCATGGTATGCAGGGTTTACCCAAAAGAATAATCCTCTGGAGGAGAGGCTGAAGGAATGGATTCTTCAGCATGGGAATCCTCATAGGGAGGAAGAGAGTATTCTTGTACAGAAGAGGAGTCAAAGGAAATGGAAACCTGATCTGAACAGTCATAGTCTGTCTCTTGCCTAGGTCTCTTGCCAGGAGGGGGATGGGAACCCCTGATCAAGGTAATAAGGTCTTCGGCCATTTTGAGCATCCGTTTCTTAGGCATGGAAGTCTGTTCTGGAGAATGCTGTATTTGTTTCTTTCTTTAAAGCTGCTTTAGTCTTTGCTTTTGAAGCTGAAGTAGGCTTTACATAAAGCTGTGTAGGTCTGAGAACACCCTCAGAAGCAGATGCCTGCTCAGCGGCTCCGGACCCATCCGAGTGTCCAATACCTTGAGTATCCAGAAGCCTAGCTGGGTCTACATGGGAGTAGTCAGCGGCCTGTGGCTCTGAGGTAGTGGGCATCAGGGGCTGCGAAAGCGCCTCACTGATAACAGGCGACTGGCTTAGTGGAAGCCTCGTCGGTTTTGGATCTCAGATGCCTGTCCTTCTCTTTTTCCTTGTGTTTTTTTTAGAAACTCCAGTCGTCGGCTGTTCCGACGGCATTATGTAATTGAATTTTCGGCCAAAGTAATAAGCAAAATCAAACCGACGCTTAATAGTGCGTTTCTTAAATCTAGCACAAAACCGACAGCTAGCAACGTTATGATCAGGGCCTAGGCAAGGAATACAGTAAGAATGGAAATCCTTATGAGGTATTTGCTTCCCACAATAAATACAATTGTTAACGTTTTCTGACATCGATCTGGAGCAAGAAAAAAAGTTTCCCCAACGGGGTACTTAGCTTTAATGAAGACTTCGGATCTGAAATTCATCTGTGAAAATCTTAGGAGTCGGCCGACTGGCACTTGCGAACTGCTTTTGCTTTGGCCACCGCACAGCAAGAAAGACTGAAGAAAATGGCGTCGGTTGCATCTTTTATACCCCTGGCACACTGACATCAGGGAAGAGGCGACAGCAACCAACGCCGGACCTAGAATTTGGAATTCTGGCTGACTGCGGGTAGCCTGCCAGCAGGATAACCCAAGAGTAATGACTGCAACAGTGAAACACGACGAACATCTTTTGTTTCATCTACCCAGGCTGCCTGGTGCAGGGATAAATGACCTCTGACTGCCTCCAGAGGGGGACAACCAGGCCTCCTTTTAGGAGCGTGGTAAGGTCAGTCAAAGAAAGAATCTCTGGACTCTTGGTTTGGCGGTCCTCTATCGTGTGGGCAGCATTGACCGTTGGAACTCCTCCTCTGTCCCTGGGGGGAATTTCTTCTACTTATCCTGGAAAGGACCCTGGGATTTCTTGAACCACATCTTCCAACCACCCTGCTGATTCCTAGAAAAGGATCCAAAGGGTCAAAAAACAAACATACACCCACGGCAGACAGGGTCTTTCCATCCTTCTCACAACCAGATAATTTGTCATTCACTTTAAGGCCAAACAAAGACAAATGAAGACATGAAGGGCTGTGCAAAATCACATAAGCGCATTCAAGGATGTCTGCTGATGGAAATGCCTGAACCTGCTGCCCTTGAGGTTCCTGTGGCTATGTTCGAAATGAGCCTCATGGATAAATTCGAAACAGATTGCAGGGTAGCCAACTGAGAAGTGACAGATGACTGGACCTCTGCAGACATGGATCCTGACAGGGTATTTGACAGTTCCTTAATCAAATCCCTCTACAACTTAGTAAAGAGTGCCAAATAATTAAGCAACATTAAGGCGAAGGTCGTTGAGGCGTAGACACATTTTCCAAACATGTCCATCACTCAACACTCCCTGTTAGGGGGATGAACAATGGAACTCTCCTCAGAGAGTTCCTTTTTGGTGGCTGCTGCCACAACCATGTCATGAATGGGGACCCCTTTAGCCCAAAACTCTTTCCGCAAAGGTGTGCCATAATCTTATCCAGTCTTCTGGGCATGGGTTCAACTGTGTCAATTTCCTTCCACGCCCGCTGAGAGACCAACTCAAGAAGAGCCTGGGTGAGTGGAGTAACCCAGGAAGTAGACAGGCCTGTACTGAAAGCCTGTATACATAAATACCAACTCCTCAGATTAAGGGTTGCTGGGCATTCAACCACCTCCCTGCTTCAGGATCTATAGGATGTCTTCAAATGAGACATCTTCAGGAGGTGATTGTGGGGACTCTTTACCTTCATTGAAGTCCATATCTTTTGTGACTGACTCCTCTGGGAGTCCAAGTGCTTCCTCTTACACGGCTGTTTCCTAGGGACCTCCTCAGAAGGATGCTCTGGGGAGGTATCGGAAGAAACAAAGATACTCTTTTGGGAAGCCTGGAGGTCTCGGACTGGCTGTCCCTGTGGTAAAGAGCGATGAGGTTCGAGCACCGAGACATTAAGGTAGAAAGCTGAAGATTTGAGGGGGTTGGATCCACTCATTTTACAGAAGCAGAGAAAACATCTTCACAGCTTCAAAGGTAGATCACACCAGAGAAAGAGAAGACCACGGATCTGAAAAGATAAGCTTTTGGACCACTGTCCTCTCTGGCAATGAAAGCAATCTCCCAAGCTATCCAGTGCCAAGGCTCTGAGGTGCAGAGACTGCTCTGATAACATTAGAGTGGATTCCAACACCTCAGATCAGACAGGGAAGATTCGGCTTTAAGCTCTGTTCAGTTGGATCTGGAGAGAAGCACTCAGAGTAAGCTTCGGATCCAAAGATACTACTATCTTCAGATCAGAGCCAGACAGAACCAGAGAGCTCAGATCCAGGGACTCGGACAGCTAAAGGAATCAGAGGGGTAACTTGTAGTGGAGGTGTGGTAGAAGAATGGCCCTCCTGACCCGAAGGGGCACGAACTAGTAAAACACCCATCTGACTCTGCACAGAGAGGATCTTCCACACTACTCTTTCCACATCTTCCTCCATCAAACTTCTGGAAGAAAGAGTGGAAACAATACAGGAGGACCTGGACAGTGACGCTCCAAGAAAGGCGAGGGCACCGGATCCACAGATGGTGAGTATCTTGCTCTAGGGTAGGTGAATAACTCTTGAACCGGTACGGCTGGAAGTACTCTGATCAGAGGATGTTGGGTTCATCAATTTCTTTTGCAGATCCGAAGGTGAGGTTGGATCCATCTTTGCTCTTTTCTTGCATGGCTCTGAAAGAGAGGAAGATGTAGAAGGTTTCAGAGAAGAAGTTTTTGATTGTTTAGTTTTGGGAGACTGGAGAGGCTACATCTGGAGATCAAAGGCAGAATGTAATAAGCCTTTACATAAAAGTTTATTTTTCTGTTCTACAAGTGCCCTGGGGTAGAATCCATGGCATATGGAACAATCTTTCTGAAGATGCAACAGTCCTAGACAGTGCACACACAGTGTGGGCATAATGCATGAGAAGTTTGTGCCTGCACTTAAAGCATTTTTTAAACCCAGTGGAGCCTTTTCTTGCCATAGCAAAAACCATAAAAATGAAACAGATTTTTTTAATCAGGACAGAGAAGCAGAAATAGAACAACTACCAGCAATGGTAGTAAAAAGGGACTACACCAAGTCTAGAAAGAACGTAAATACTAACAATAGTATTAAAGAGATATACACTGTATGACAGTCCACAAAAGGGGAAGGAAAGTACTAACTGCGGAGTATGGTTTTGGAATATAATGTCTTTATAAGTGGAGGCAAACACTAGACAAACAGACACAGGGGGGAGCTATGGGCAACCCCTGTGCAAACACTTATGCTAATCTGGTCTTAGTTTTTTGGGAGAGGCAATTTGTGTTAGGACAGTCCAACAAGTGGAGGGATAGGATACATTTATACAGGCACTTTGTGGATGACATTTTTCTGTTATAGGAGGGAGATGAGGCAGAACTTTAGTTTTGTCAGCTATTTAGGATCTTCTACCACCTTTCTTAAATTCTCTTTGAATTTCTCCAGAACAGAGACAGACTTCCTGTATATAAGATTATTGCAGGATACAGGGGGTTTTAGGACTACACTTTATAGAAAAGGATGTTGGAAAAATAGCCTGCTAGCACGGGACAGCATGCATCCTCAATATACCTTTCACAACATAGTCAAATGGCAGTTGGGTAGGGTTTCTAGACTATGTACTGAGAATGATGATTTTGTAATAAAAATGGAACAACTAAAGTATAACTTCATAGAAGGAGAGGAGAAGGTGAGTCAGACTTTTGCTAGGCAGAAGAAATTTAGACAGGGTAGACTGAACCCATGATTTAAATCAAGGGAATCAGATGAATTCACAAATCAGCAAATGGAAACGGAGCTAGATCCCTTTACGGCTCCTCTTCCATCCATAAACAGGAAGTCACAAAACAAAGGTCCAAGACTTATGCTGACTTATAGTAACAATGCACATGGGGTTTGTGATATAATCAGAAATAATTGGAAGATATTAGCCTCTGATGAGAAAATGACTGCAATTGCTGGAACCATGCCATCTTCTGGCTTTAAGAGAAACACAAATCTAAAAGACTTGTTGAGCAATCCACCCCAGCACTGGAAAAAAACTATCATTTTGCTGTGAGTGCCAATTGTAGATCTACGAATGTCATATATTTAGCCACATGTCAATCCTGCAACTGTTATTATATAGGAAAGATCAACTGCACGTTAAAAACTAGAATCTTGAATCATCAGCCATTAGGCTGAAAAATTAGCATAATGCTCTTTTTAGGCATGTGTCAGCATTTGCAGGTCACAATTTTAAATTTATGGTTATCAGGCTGATATCCAAAGGGAACATAGGAGGCAATATTGTGAACAGGACTGAATGTGAAGAAACTAGGTGGATTATAGAATTAACAGCACACAGATTTCCTGGCCTCAATGAGGTCATTCCTATTAAGCCCGCCCTGGCTGTGAAGGGTTTTAAATGTTTTCCTGTACCTGTAACTGTACAATCAGGTAAAGAATAGGAAATCCTTTAAGAATTTAAAAAAATCGGAAAAAAATATCTAGATTTGAAAATTATAACACTTATCTGACAAACGCTCAAGAGCTATGGTCAACCATGTCTTTCTCATAAAGCAGCAAACGAGATATGAGGTAACTTGGGGTTGATATATTATGGGTAAGGAAGAAGCTCGAGAGGTTAGGTTGCCACGAGCTTTAGCAACAGCCAAGTTGGATTTGCTAGACTGGATCCAAACCCATCAGTTGAGGACAGAATGAAGATTGACGTCCAATCACAATATTACACTCAAAGTAGAAGAAAGTAATCTAATAACCAAACCAACACGAGAATGGAGAAAGGAGATTTTGCTAATAGAGATGATTGCAATTAGGGGCACAGAGAACAGCCAAGAGCGGACTAGAAATTATTGTAGAAAACTGGTGTAGGAACCAAGGTATTGGGAGCAAATAATTAGAAAGGAAAGGTAACAAAAAGGGAAGAGTCCAAGAAGACATCTGGACTGCAAGCAAGAGATGGCCTTCCCTATCAGGGAATGCTATCAGAGTATAAGCACAAAGAAAGAGATAGGAGAAACCTAAGTGAAAGACCTGTTCTGGTAAAGTTTTTAGTCAAATCTAGAACAGAATCTGCTCTTAAAAAGGGATAATTATAGGGAATATAAAATATTGCATGGTACTCAGAGGAGGTTAGAAAAGATAAGGAAGAGAGAAATGATAAGCAATTCACAAGGAAACAAAGGAAGGGCATATGCAAGGATCCCAAGTATACAAAGTCTAGAAGATTTAGGACTTTTGCTTGGAAGTGTTTGCATAGGTATTTTTATATCCCAAGCAGACTCCAAAGAATTTTTACTCAGATGGCAAATGTTGGAGATGTGATGGGGTAGAAAGAGGTAACTGGGAAAAAGAAGTTATATACTTACCATAACGTTCCATGTAAGTTGTCTTCATCTCGCCTTCCTTCTTGTTATTTAGAGTTCAGAGCCGATCCTCTGCTCCGACTCGGCCATCTTCTATAGCTCAAGAGCTGTTTACTGGCTCGAGGCTACCCCTTATCTCAGCATGCCCAGCGTCAGCTACCCAGATCTCGTTTGTGATAGCGCACACTAGACATAAGTAGAGAAACCAGTTCCTAAAAACTGGTTGTCCAATACACCTAAACAAGGAAAGAGTTATAAATTACCTGGCATGTGAAGTAATAAAAGATGCTCAGCCAGTGAAAACAAAAGGGAACTCCTCACAATCCTCTTGGAAGGGGGAAGGAGGGAGGGAGGCAAGAAGGAAGGCGAGATGAAGACAACTAACATGGAATGTTATGGTAGGTACATAATTTGTTTATGTTGAGTTGTCCATCTCGCCTTCGTTCTTGCTGTTTGGGACAGCATCCCTAGGGTGGCTCATTGGTACAGACTCTTCAGAACAGTAGAGCCAAAGGAAGCTCTGCTCCGGGAGACCACATCCACCTTGTAATGAGAGATAAAAGTATGAGGGTTTGCCCAAGTGGCAGCTGCACAATATGAGTCTATGGGTAACCTAGAATGAAAGGCTACAGAGGTGGCTAATGCTCTAGTAGAATGACCTTTTGGTTTAGCTGGTAGCTCTTTGTTTCGTAACTGATAAATAAAGGCAATAGTCTCAGATAACCATCTGGATAAGGTCACCTTAGAAAATGGAAGGCCTTGTTTGTTGAAAGCATAAGAAAGAAAGAACTGGTCTGACTTTCTTAGTTTCTTAGTTCTATGTAGGTAAAAACGCAATTGTCTGTGCACATCCAGTTAGTGCAGCTTGTATTCTGCCTTGTTGCTGTGATTGGGAAAGAAAACTGTGAGATCTATGGATTGATTTAAATTGTTCTCTGAGCAGACTTTAGGAATAAAGGATGGATTGGTCCTCGGAGCAACTCTGTCCTTGTGAAACACCAGGTAAGGGGGACGAACACATAGTGCTTGAAGTTCTGAGACACGTCTAGCTGAAGTGATAGCAACCAGAAAAAGTGTCTTCCAAGAAAGAAATTTTAAGGAACATGATGCTGCGGTTCAAAGGGAGGCAAAATGAAGGAAGCTAAAACTAAACTGAGATCACAAGGAGGAGGAGGATCTCTAACTAGGGGTCTAAGAAGAGATGTTCCTCTCATAAAAGCCTTGCAGAGCTTATGAGACATTATGCTAGAAATAAACATACCTATATGAAAATTAGAAATGGCAGCTAGCTGTACGCTAATGGTAGTGGAAGCCGCACCAGACTGAAAAAGCTGTGCTAGAAATTCAAGAATTTCATGGACTGGGGCTGAGAAAGGATCCAAATTTCTAGATTCTGCCCAGTAAGAAAACTGTTTCCATTTGCTAGCATAAGTTTTCCTTGTAGTAGACTTGCGTGAGGAAACAATCATGGACTGCTGGGGAGATATTGGAAAGCCTGGCTAAGGTTGGAAGTGGAGTAACCAAGCTGTGAACTGGAGAGCTTGAAGGGATTGGTGCAACCTGCCTAATTGGTGAATCAGAAGATCTGGAACTGGGTCCAGAATCCATGGCTGATCCAGAAGGTGGAGGTGTAGGAATGGGAACCATATCTGTCGAGGCCAATATGGGGCAGAGGATCATTTTGCAACCCAACAATTTTGCTTTCTGTACGAGTCTTGGAATTAGGGGAAAAGAGGGAAAAGCATAAAGGAGTCCCTGAGGCCAATCGTGGACTAGAGCATCTCTGGGTATATGACCTGGAAGAGGAAGTAGGGAAAAGTAGCTGCTGCATTTGTTGCTGAGAGGAGTGGCAAATAGGTCGCAGTAAGGCTATCCCCATTTGCAGAAGATAAGATCCGCAATTTCCTGATTCATAGACCACTCATAAGGCATGAGGATAGCTCTGCTGAGCCTGTTCGCTATGACGTTGCATTTCCCAGGGATGTGCATTGCTATCGGAAAACATTGGGAGTAAATCGCACATTGCCACAGTCTGAGTGCTTCTCGACACAAGGGGTAAGACCTGGTCCCGCCTTGTTTGTTGATGTACTACACCACTGACATGTTGTCGGTTTGGATTGCAATGGTCCTGGAAAGAAGAGAGTCTTGAAGGGCTTGCAATGCTAGGAGAACTGCTCTCATTTCTAGGACATTGATATGCAGATGGTACTCGTGAGGTTGCCAAGTGCCTTGGAATGTCCTGCCTAGATAATGCCCCCCCCACCCTATCAGGGAGGCGTCCGTGGTCACTGTGGCTACCGGAGGGGGTTGTATGAAAGGTCTGCCCTGAATTACTAGTGGGGAGACCATCCACCAAGAAAGGTGCCTTTTGCACGTTTCTGTTATCAGGATCATGTGAGACATGGGTAGTTCCTAGAAAGACCCACTGCGTGAAAAGCCACTGAAGGATTTTCATGTGGAAACGCGCTAATGGGACAAGAAGAATGGCAACTGCTATGGAGCCTAGAGATTGGAGGACGTTTGACTTGAACCCTTTAGCTCTACATTAGAATTAACACTAGGTGACTCTACAGTCAGGCACACTGATGTCCCACTCACCAGGCTAAACAAGGAGAAGGTTACTGTCAGCTGCCTGTCGGGTGCCAGGATCCGCCACATAACCCACGCACTCAGGTCACTCCACACCAAGTACAAATATGACTCTGTCATTGTCCATGTTGGTGTGAATGACCTGAGACGTACCTCCCTGGACTACATGAAGAGATATGGAAGAGCTCTTCGATCTTGTAGCCCAGGCAGGTATGACCTTAGCCCTGAGTAGCATTCTACCATCGCCCAGAATGATACTGCAGTACAAGGACAAAACGATTGACTTCAACAACTGGTTAAGCTTCTGGTGTCATTCTAAGGGGATCCAGTATCTGTCTGCTTGGGATGACATGGTTGACGGACCACGATGCTTTGCCACAGATGGACTGCACCTGTCGCCCCTGGGATTCCGGACACTGGCTAAGGCTCTTGCTACCCCTATAGTGCCTTTTTAGACAGGGTTCAAACAACAAATTCACCACCATAACAGGAAAAGGCAAACAAAAACTGAAGGTAATGCTACTGAAAGTAATGCTACTCAATGCTAGAAGTCTAATACTCAAAATGCACTCACTCGAGGCACTCCTTAAAATGGAGAACATCGATATCTGTGCAGTGACTGAGACCTGGTTCAAGGCTCCAGAGAGCACCTCTGCACTACCAGGCTATAACTCATACCACACTTTTCGGCCATGTAACCTGGACCGAAACACCAAAGGCGGAGGTGTGTCCATATTCATTAAGGGCATCCACACCTCCAGGCTAGTTGCTCAGCCTAATGCATACGAGGTTATCCAAGTGCAACTAACTCCGGGCAAAACTGCAATCCAAACTGTAGCTTGCTACAGATCCTCCACCATGCCCCAGGATTCCCACTCCTCTTTTCTTGATGTACTGGAAAATATTAGGGTTCAACCAAACACCCTAATGAGCGACTTCAACTACCCCACCATTAACTGGAAAAACTACTCATGTACCGACTCCTTAGCCCAACGCTTTCTGGAATTCATAAACTCCACTGCCCTAGATCAACTTATTCACACCCCCCACCAGGGGCAACAATATCCTAGACCTAGTCATTACCAACACGAGTGACCGGTGTTCCACACCTGAAGTCAACTCCTCGTTGGTCCAGTCCAACAATAAGCTTATCACCCTCGATATCCACATCCCGCTCCCACCCCCCATTAAGGAAACCACAGTAAAAAATGTCTCCAAAGCCAACTTATCCTTCTTAAGACAGAAGTGGTGAACTTCATGACACCCATGCAGATGGACAATACAGTTACAACTGCTGAATCCTACACAAATGCACTCTATAAGCACTTACACAAGTGCATGGATCGTGCTATCCCAAACAGAACTAAGACGCTATTCTCCAAAAAAAGGAAGCCAATCTGGTGGTCCCCTGCCATAAACAAACTGGACAACAGAAGGAAGAAACTGTTGCAAAAGAGAGTAAAATCCCACGAGTGGAGGAGCTCCCTGGTCAGCCTCAGTAAGAAGTTGAGATCCCTTATAAGATCCTCCAAAGCTAGCTACGAAAACAAAATTGCCACTAAATCCAAGGAGAACCACAAAGCATTCTATAGCTAGGTCAAGAATCTAGACTGCAACACCCAGATCTGCTCTGAGTTACAGCACAAAGGCATGAAAATTACAGAACCAACTGATATTGCCAACATCCTGGCAGATCAGTTCAGTGCTAACTTTACCCCTCTCTCAACCCCTAAAGGGCCCATCTATACAGAAAGAATGCACTGTCCCTGTAATCACAACTATGCAGGTAAAAGCTTCACTCTCTAAAGCCAAAAACACAGCATCCATGGGACTGGACAACATCCCAGGCTGCGTTTTACATGAACTTCAGAACGAACTGGCTCCCCACTTAAGCACCATGTTCAATAATAGCCTCGCATCAGGCTTTGTGCCCACTGAATGGCACACAGCAACAGTTATCCCATTCCACAAAGGTGGAGCCACCACTGATCCCGGGAACTATCGACCTATTAGCCTGACGAGCCTGGTCTGCAAGGCCATGGAATGTATTGTCATGGAACTCATAAACAAAGACATTGGTAACCTTCAAACTCTGGATCCCACCCAGTTCGGGTTTGAGAAAGGCAGATCATGCCTCCTGAACCTGATCTACTTCTTTGAAGCAGTCACCAAAGCCGTGGGTGAGGGCAAGGTGGTTCACACAGCCTATCTTGACCTCGCCAAGGCTTTTGACACCATCCCCCATTCTGGAATTATAGCTAAACTCACTAAACTAGGTATAAATCCCTACATCACAAGATGGGTTGCCAATTGGCTCATTGACAGAACCCACACTGTAAAGTTGCAGACTCCAAATCTGACCTCAAGACAGTGACAAGTGGAGTGCCACAGGGTTCCATCCTGGGACCTCTCCTGTTTGGTATCTATTTCTCTGAAGTACAGGCCAACACAGAAGGCCTCTGGCTGACTAAGTTCGCAGATGACTGCAAACTAGGAGCTATAGTCAAGTCCCCAAATGATGTGGACATCCTACAGAAGGGCCTCACTGAGACAGATGCCTGGTGTCAGAGCCATGGCCTCAAGCTCAATGCCAAAAAGTGCAGTGTCATCCCCTTTGGTAAAAACTCTGTACCCATGAGCTACCACATAGGCAGCAATCTACTTAACAGCGAATGCGTTATAAGAGATCTTGGGATCCAGGTGGACAGTAGTCTCTCCTTTGATAGTCACATCGCCACAGTAGTCAGGAAGTCCTTCTACGTGGCACACATCATAAAAGGGTTCTCATCCAGGAAAAAAAAAAGAGGTCATTGTTCCCCTCTACCCATCACTCATTAGACCCATTATAGAGTACAACACCCCCTTTGGAATGTACCTCACAAGACATCTGCAGCAGCTGGTAAGGTCACAGAAGTACCTCACAAAGAGGATTACTGGCCTCAAACAAATGCCCAACACTGACCACCTCAAAAAACTCCAGCTTTACTCCGAGGTGATCTCTGCCTAACATATACAGCTATGTCAAACCCAGAGCTGTTGGACATGCTACACCTAAAGAAATCCCAATCCCTCCAAGCTACATGCTCTAGGGACATAAACCTTGTCACCACAATAAACAGGACACACTGGAGGGATAAATTCCTGTCCCAGAGACTTCCTATACTCTGGAACAAGCTACCCATCTATGTCAAGCAAAGTTCTTCGTTAGCACTCTTCAAGAAACATCTTAATGAGTGGATGGAAAATGGGAAATACACCCCAGGGATCACTTCTGTGTCTCTGCTGGACAGTGGCACAGGAAAATAACTTTCTTGGGTGGCGTAAGCTATGGTACCTTGCTGGCTAGGCTTACGTAGTCCCTTGGGCCGATAGCCTAGTACCTACCTATGAACTTGTTGACAAATAGTGGAAACTCTTTCCTCTGGTAATCTTGCAAACATTTCTTTTGTGCTTAATTCTGCTCCTATGTATGTGATAGACTGACAGGGCAACAAGGCAGATTTTTCAAAATTTACTGTAATGCCTAGTTGAGTGCATGATGTGACTGCATAATCTCGTGCCTCTAAGAGTTGACACCTGATGGTAGCAGTAAGCAGCCAGTCGTCTAGATATGGAAACACCTGGAATCCTTGACACCTCAGGTGAGCCGTGACTACTGCCATACATTTGGTGAACACCCTGGGGGCTGAGGTGAGACCAAAGGGCAGAGCTCTGAACGGGTAATGACTGGCCCCCACCCGGAAGCGAAGAAATCTCTTGGAGCGTCTGTCCATCTTGATATGGTAGTACGAGTCCTGAAGATCTATCGAGCACATCCAATTGTCCTGACCAGGAAAAGGGAAAATGGACTGCAGTGTCACCATCCAGAACTTTTCATTTTGTACAGATGTGTTCAATCTGCTGAGATCCAGTATTGGTCTCCAGTCCCCTGTCTTTTTTGGTACTAAAAAGAATCTTGAGTAAGTTCCGGATCCTAGTTGGTCTGCAGGGACTTCTTGAATGGCTCTTTTTTCTAGCAGTCTTGAAACTTCTGTGACTGCTTGATCCCTTAGATTGGGTCGGACATCTGAGATGGGCTTTTTTGAATCTATGGGGGATTAATGGAAGGGAAATTTGTAACCTCCGGATATGATGAATAGTACCCATCTGTCTCATTATATTTTGCCAGGCTTTTGGGTACAGCAAAAGTCTTCCCCAGACTGCCTCCACAGATGAGCAGTCAGGCAACCTTTCAGGGATGCTGGAAGGGTTTGGCAGAGAAGGTTTCTCTGTCACCCTGGTTTTGCGGTCCCCCTTTGCCACAAGGGCGGCATCAGTTGTTGTTGTTTCCCCCTCTGCCCCTGGGGGAAAAAAATCACCACTTGTGTCAGGCAAGGGTCCCTGGGATTTTCAGAACCACATCTTTCCACTCTTCTGACCCTTGGGATAAGGTCTGGAAGGAGTGGAAAAATGGACTCCCACGGCAGACAGAGTCTTGCCTTCCTGCTCACACCTGGTCAACGTTTCTTTCACCTGAGGCCCAAAGAGAATGGAGCCATCAAAGACAGTATTGGTGAAGGACGCTCGAAAGGGTTCCGTAAACTGATACAGCCGCATCCAAGCATGTCTCCTGAGAGCTACACCTGTCCCTGCGGCTCTGCTCACTCCATTGGCTGCATAGGAGATCAGCCTCATGGAGGAGATGACTATGGAATTAAGAGTCGCAAGTTAATAAGCTACTTTGGCTGGTGCTACCTCAGCTGTAGGATCTTGAAGGTCATCTCCAAGCTCTTTCAGGAGATCCCTTTAAAGATGTGTAAAATGGCATAGATAGCTCAGGGGCCTCATTGAAAAGGTCGCTGAAGCAAACATTCGCTTTCCATATCTGTCCATCGTCCGAGACTCTTTGTTCAGAGGATGAACAGATGAAGAGGTTTCTGCCAACTCTTTCTTGGTGGCTGCTGCTACCACCATGGCATCAACAGGCACATCTTCGGA
The DNA here is from genome assembly GCF_019279795.1 of Protopterus annectens. Lineage (NCBI taxonomy): Eukaryota > Metazoa > Chordata > Ceratodontiformes > Protopteridae > Protopterus > Protopterus annectens. Next base: position 1,839,027,758 of record NC_056741.1, read on the forward strand.
GAGGAATTGCTTGTCCTGGGGGGCTGTAATAAATTAGTTTGGTCTCCTCGGAGTAGGTTCTACAGAATCTGGAGCTGACCAAGTCTTTCGAGCCACTACCGACATGAATGGATCGAAAGGAGGGGATACACAGGAGGTGGAAAGTCGAAAACAAAAAAGATGTGTGTGTATAATATCGTACGTCGTCTCGGGAGGGAGTCTGAATCCCTGTCCAAGCAGTGTGTCCAAGTTCAAGAAGATGTCAATCTTAGGAAAGGGACCTTGGGGACCTTTCATGTCTGTATCTGGAAGGCTCCTCTGAGTGATCAGGGGAGGCTTTGGAAGAAGAGGGATCACCCAATGGGGTGTCCTGGGGCAAAGGTTCCCTACGCTTGGGGTCTGGAGGAGGAGTAGAGGCTGGAAAAGACACCACGGGGGAGGAGCCGATGGAGCTGGCAGTAGAGCTGTTTCAGGGGACAGCACACTCCGCATGATCTCGAAGGCGTCCCGACCTCTAGGCAAAGAAAGCTCCGGCTCCAAAGAAACAGGAGTCTTCCTCCGTGTCAAGGGTGACTGCTCTGAGGCCGAAGTTGGAGACGAGCTCACCTGCGCCAAAGCTCAGAGGGGGAGAATGGGGTCGGACAAAGGTCCAATGCCACTCCCCCCTTGGAGCTGACGAGAGAGCCTCGGCACCCAGATACCTTGATAGACGGTATGATCGAGGTAATTGGAGCCGACATCAGAACCGAAGGAGAAATGATGATCTGCGCTGACGGTTCTACTACCTGCGGATCCATGGTCTCCGGCTCCAAGCTAAATGTAGTCAGAGGAGGAACAGAAATAGAGGCGGTTTGAGCCGATACCTATTGAGGTGAGCTGGACAAAATTTTTGCCAGTGCCTGTGACTTAAGCAACCTACTTACTACTCTCTCCACATTATGATCTGATAATCTAGAGGATCGGGAGGAGTGGGAAGAATGATGGCTATGTTCACTGTGTAACAAAGGTGACTGAGGTGCTGAGTGGATGGGCTCCAAGGACGGATACCTCAGTCTCTTATGGCTCCGAGACGGCAATGAAATAGCAGATGAAGCCGACGGAGGAGTTGTCTTGTCGGTGCCAGGTGGCACCGACATACTTGGTTGGTCAAGTAAAGGTGTCTGCTCCGAAGGTGGAGCCGACGGCTTGACAGACTTGGGGGGATTTCACTGACTGAGTACTTTTAGCCTGAGAATCCTGAGGCTTCAATAATCCCTGAAGGATTCATTTGTTTTTGCACTCCTGCAGGACCCATGGACTAAAAGCGTTACATGTAGAATAGGATTCCTGCAGGTGAACAGCACCCAAACAATAAACACAACTAGTATGCCCATCTGTCCGAGACATTTTCTGACAGCATGAGTCACACTTTTTGAAGCCAGATACCTTGGTATTTTTAGACATTATAGTAACAACAACCACAGCAACTATAATAAAGGTTAAACTACAAAAAACAAGAAACAAATAGACTTTTTTTATGTACAGTTAAGGAACAGAAAGGAAAGCCTCTAATTTAAATGGCTATCCTAAGGGGTGGTGGTGGGGGGGACTCTCTAATTTAAACGAGTTCAAGGGAAACAGAAGGCCTGCGAGTTATGGAGCGACAGCCAACAAGCTAAAATACACAAGAAAACGATAAAAGGGATAAAGGAATATTATCCAGACAAAAGATGGACAAACACTTGACAAAATTTCAAGAATAAACCACAATATATTGATAAAAAAACTATACTAAGCCTGAGCCAGTAAGGAAGCAACCTCGCAGCTGAAGCGGCAAACGAGATCTGGGTAGCTGACGGTGGGCATACTGGGATAAGGGGTAGCCTCGAGCCAGTAAACAGCTCTCGAGCTATAGAAGATGGCAGAGTTGGAGCCAAGGATTGGCTCCGAACCCTAAACAGCAAGAACGAAGGCGAAATGGACAACTTAACATCATATGTTTTGGGGGGGATGTAACGATTTTGCAGACTTCAAACATATTGGTTGTACAAATGTATGTAATTAAGGAAATTATTTTTCTAAGCAGTTATACAGGAGCTGAGTTACCTAGACCTATTAAGGCCTTATTACTTTTACTTCTGCTAGCTGCCAAAAAAGCAATTACTAGAAAATGGAAATCAAAATCTAAACCAAATGTATTTGAAGTACTGAATATTCTAAGAAATAAAAGGATTGCAAGTGGAATCTTTAGAAAAGGGTAAGAACAGCTTACATAGAAAAAAGGAAATTGTGGGAACAATACATGCAGAATAATGTTTGGAGGAGTAGTAAGATTTAAGGGAAGGCAGGAATCAAGTAATTTAAGTAATGATGGACGGATAGTTGCACAAAAAACATGTTGTACAACGTTGGTAACTAGGAAAGTGTTGTTTGTTTTCTTTTATATAAATTGTTTGCCTACATCACAAGTGATAGCAAAATTAACACCTTTATTAAGTTAACAAATACTGATTTAATTCAAGTGCCACACCCACTCAAATAATTTTAATACTTGCATACTTCCCTTAACTGTAGTATAATCAGCACCTCTCCAATAGCATCTCTCTAAAGCTTGAATAGCAACTGTTTCCTAATAAAGTTTTATAACTCTTCTAGCCCTGAAATATAAGATGACATCCTTAGTATAAACCCCAATTTAGTACATTTTAAAAGTTTTGCATTTACTAAATGCATCTTGAATAAAAAGAATTCTGATGTAGGCTTCATCATGGCATTCATATTCTAACAAAGCATACTAAATATTCATGCTTAAAAACTAGCTGACATGACCAAACATAACTACATTTTCCATGTAGAGAAGCCTTCTTTTACATACTGTGCACAGGCAGGTTCTCTGGTTGCACCTCATCATGCATCTTATTAGAGGAACTGCAGCCCATTATTTAATATCAAAGCCCCTTATTTAATATCAAAACCAAGGTTGGGCTGAAAGTTAAAATTTAATTCAAGTTGCTGAGGACTAATTAAATAACTATTCTTGTCAACACCAACAGTAAAAAGTAACTTTTTAAAAATGTATTTAGTTTTTACAATTTAAATGTATTAATTCATCCTTTGTTGACTGGGTTTGTCCCACTAATCCACTAACCTGTTTTCAGGGAAAAGTTGGCCAGGGAATCTGAGAATTTCCCATACTCATGATCTGTATTCAGGCTGCTGGAATGCAATTACATGCACATGTCCGGTTCTTACAGCCCAGGAGGCTGGGAAGACGGTGCAAAAGATGCAACAGCAGCAGGAAGTGGTGGTGAATGCAATGTGGTAGACAATTCAGAGGAGATATTTCAGGAGGTTATTTGAGCAAGTTAAGGAGACAGATATGGAGGAGTGTATGGTTAACAACCTTCCAGTTGGGAGGGTTGTGGGATGATATACTGTTCAGGTTATATTAGGAGTGAGCCAGAGAATGAGGTCTCCTGGAGTGATACAATGGAGGAAAATAAATGAAGGAAAGTAGACATTGGAGAGAAATAGTGGAAACAGGACATATGCAGAGATAGTAGCAGCTGCACGAAAAGGAGGGAGAGATAGAAAAAGATGGTAGAAAAAGAAGTTTGTAGTAAGAACACAGAGTAAAAAGGAAAAGAAACTGAACAGATATGAGACATGTGGCTATGTAATTCTACCACTGGGAACAAAAGTACAACAGGTAAGAGCATTTATTCTAATTAACAGAGAATTTGGTGATATTTTTGACACTGTGCAAGCCACGGAGAGATATGTGTGAATATGAAAAAAGATGGAATGAAAATCCTTGGAATTAATATACAAGGGCATCTTTTCAAGAGAATGAAAACAAAGTACATATAGAAGTCTGAATGTATGTGGATAGGGAGACTTTAAAAGAATATTTTAAAAAGTATGGCAAGAAATATACATTTCAAACATTTAAGACAACGGTTTTATGGACTGGTACATGGGACTGTAATATTATTCTGAAAATGGGAATGGATAAAACTGTACATATTCAAAGTGAGATAAATGCTGATGGTAACAGGGGTGTGGTGAAATATTGGGAACAGCCAAAGATTTGTTATTTTTGTGGAAAAGAGCATTTAATTAGTAGCTGTGACAAGAAAATACATGTAGTAAAACACGGCAAGAAGCAAAAAAGTGAATTTGAATGTTATAAATGTTCAAAAGAGGCATTTATGGATGAACTGCACAGAAAAAGAGGAAGAGCTAAGTGTCACAAATCAAAGCAAAGAGAAAGATAAAGAAAGACTTGAAGAGAAGACAAATAGATGAAACCTTAGAAAATGGGGGAGACACTGAAAAAGATAAAGGAGATAAATTAGGGGTAGAATCATACAATAGTGATTAAGAAGATATAAGTCAGAAAATGGTAACAGGAAGAAAGACGTCTATTGGTAGAACAGTTAAAGAAAGAAAAAGAAAATCTAAAGCTATTAACATAAAAGAAAAAAAGGAATGGATGAAGACTTTCTTATAAGGAAGTAGTACAGGATGATGTCTCCTAAACTAAGAAATGGAGAAAGGAACAGCAACTTAAGAATGCTTTCTGTGAATGTTAATAGTATAAAAAATATTAGAATAGCAATTTTAGAATGGTGCAATAAATGTCATGTTGATATAATTATTTTGGAAGACATAAGGATCTTGACACAGGAAGGAAGGGGGTCTGAATGGAGAGAGAAGACATGACAATAGTAGTGCTAGATCCGAATTCGTCCTCAAGCCTTGGTGAGTAGCTTCATGAGGTGGACCTAGTTTTTCACAATATCTCACCAAGATGACACTGACAGACTGTATTTTACATAGCATATATCGTGGACAGAAGTCGGTTAAAAAAATAAAAGATAGTTGGGTGCACAAAACCCAGGATAAAAAAGTGCACAATCCTGGTAGGTGCACTGGTGCAAGACATGGAAACATTCCTATAATGGGGCTAGGCCAGGCCCGGGGGAGGATGGCCCCTCTGTTGTAGCAGGAAGTAGCAGTCCACAAAAATCACAAAAATGATAGGTCAGAAAAGAGCCATAAAGACAACAGAGTGGAATATTGAGCATAAGAAAGAAATTATGTATTGTTACTATTATGCAAGCAGCCCAGAATTTCCAGACAGAAGATATACAATTGAGAAATCAGAGGAAAGAAAAATACTTCCACAAGAAAAACGGTCAGATGTTTCAAATAAAAATTTATGTTCATTAATACAACAAATTTGTAAAAAATAAGAAGTTATGTACTTACCATAACGTTCCATGTTAGTTGTCTTCTTCTCACCTTCTTTCTTGCTGGATGGGTTCGGAGCCGATCCTCGGACTAAAGGTCGAGAGCTAATTCCACCAGCTCGAGGCTCCCCCATATCCCACAATGCTAGGCGGCAACTCCTCAGATCTCGTTTGAAGCTAGGCCAAGCAAGAAAAAAGCTCCATAACATGGAGAAGGGTAACCCACCTCTATAGGGCTGACCGTGAGGTGACATAAACCTAACAGAGGAAATATAGAGGTGGTAAAGCGTGGGAGAAAAGGATTAGAAAGGTCACCAAACAATCTCCTCTAGGTCTGTCCAGGCTGGGGGGAAGGAGGGTGAAACGCAAGAAAGAAGGCAAGAAGAAGACAACTAACATGGAACATTATGGTAGGTACATAACTTCTTAATGTTAAGTTGTCTATCTCATTCTTGCTGGATCCTAGCACCTTGTCCCGGGTGGCCTATCAGAACAGACTCTTGAGAACAGTGGAACCAAAGTTGGCACGGTTTCTGGAGGCTATGTCCAACTTGTAATGAGAAATGAATGTACGAGGTGAAGCCCAAGTAGCTGCTGAGCAAATAGAATCAACAGGAAGCCTATCCTGAAAGGCTATGGATGTGGCCAAGGCCCTTGTAGAGTAAGCTCTAGGCTTCGAGGGCAATTGTTGGTGTCTGATCTCATAAATAAAGATAATCGTAGAAGTAAGCCATCTCGAAAGTGACACTTTAGAGACTGGAAGACCCATCTTGCCTTCCGCATATGAAACAAACAGTTGGTCTGTTTTTCTAAACTGTTTAGTCCTGTCTAAATAATACCTTAGTTGGCGATGAACATCCAAAGAGTGCAATTTCTGTTCTGACCTGTTGCCATAATTGGGGGAATAAAACTGGAAGATCAATAGTTTGATTCAGATTTGCTTGAGAAGCCACTTTGGGCAAAAAGGATGGATTGGAACGCAAGGATACTCTATCTTTGTGAAAAATTAGATATGGAGAACGACAGCATAGAGCATGAAGTTCCGAAACCCTTCTAGCCAAAATGATGGCTATTAGAAAAAGCGTTTTCCAAGACAACAACTTCATAGAACATGAAGCTGCAGGTTCAAAGGGGGGTAGAATCAATGATGCTAGAACCAAGTTCAGATCCCATGGAGGAGGTGGATCCTTGATAGGGGGCTTAAGAAGAAAGACTCCTTTCAAAAAGGCTTTACAGAGTTTGTGAGACATAATAGTAGACTCTGACACACCCACATGAAAATTAGATATAGCTGCCAATTGAACCCTGATAGAAGGAGAAGAGCCTGCTTGGAAAAGCTCAGCTAGGAAATCCAGAATGGACTGAATATGTGCAGTAAAAGGATCTATTTCCCTGGACGCTGCCCAGAAGGAGAAACGTTTCCATTTGCTGCTATAAATCTTCTGGGTAGAAGACTTATGAGAAGCTATCAAAATATCTCTAAGCGAGTGAGATATTAAGGGAAGCCTGGCTAAGGTTGGAATTGGAGGAACCACTCTGTGAGGTTCAGAGAAGAAAGGGATTGGTGCAGCTGACCCGATTGATGGGTCAAGAGATCTGGAACTGGGTCCAGATGCCATGGTTGCACCAAGAGGTAACGGTGAAGAAAGGGAAACCAAACCTGTCGAGGCCAATAAGGGGCAATGAGGATCATTGAGGCCTTCAGAGTGATGGCTTTCTAAATCAGCTGAGGTATCAGTGGGAAGGGGGGAAAGGAATACAGGAGTCCCGGAGGCCAATCGTGGACTAGAGCGTCTCTGATGGGGTGACCTGGTAGGGGAAAGAGGGTGAAGAAACCGGGACACTTGCTGTTTTGGGGAGTGGCAAAAAGATCACAGCAAGGTTGGCCCCAAGTTTGAAAACCTTCTTCCGACACTGATTTCTTCAGAGACCACTCGTGAGGCATGAGAATTGCTCTGCTCAATCTGTCTATCACATTGGACTTGCCGGGAATGTGCATTGCTATCAGGAAGCGCTGAGAAGAGATCGCCCATTGCCACAGTCTGAGTGCTTCTCGACATAAGGGGTAAGATTTGGTTCCGCCTTGCTTGTTGATGTACCACACTACGGACATATTGTCCATCTGAATTGCTATAGTTCCCTTGGGAAGAGAGTCCTGAAAGGCTTGAAAGCACTGCTCTCATCTCTAGAACATTTATGTGCAAGTGGCACTCAATCGGCTGCCACGTGCCCTGGACTGTCCTGCCCTGGTAATGCCCCCCCCCACCCGATCAGGGAGGCGTCCATTGTCAGAGTTGCAGCCGGGGGCGGGGGAATGAAGGGTCTCCCTAGAAGAAGTTGGGGAGATGTGACCCACCAGAGAAGATGATTCCTGCATGACTGAGTTATGCTGATAGTGTGGGACATTGGTAGAAGTTGAAAGGACCACTGAGTGAACAGCATCCACTGAAGAATCCTCATGTAAAAGCGGGCTAAGGGGAGGAGAGGAATAGCCGCCGCCATAATCCCTAGGACTTTCAGCACCAGTCTGACTTTGACCTTGTTTTGTCATAAGAGAAGAGAAACCTGCTTGTGAATGTCTGCTACTCTTTGTTCTGTGAGTCTGGCTGACAGACTGACTGTGTCTAATTTTGCGCCTATAAAAGTAATAGACTGACAAGGCGACAAGACAGACTTTTCGTAATTTACAGAGATGCCTAGAGTTCGACAGGTTCGTAAAGTGTAGTCTCTGGCTAAGAGAAGTAGATGCCTGGTGGTGGCAGTCAGGAGCCAGTCGTCTAAATACGGAAACACCTGGAATCCCTGGCCCCTCAATTGAGCGGCGACCACTGCCATGCATTTGGTGAACACTCGGGGGGCTGTAGTGAGACCAAAGGGCAGGGCCCTGAACTGAAAATGACTGGCCCCTAGCCTGAAGCGGAGAAATCTCCTGGATCGTCTGTTCATTTTGATGTGATAGTACGCATCCTGGAGATCTATGGAGCACATCCAGTTGTCCTGGCCCAGAAAGGGCAGGATGGACTGCAGCGTGACCATCCAAAATTTTGTTTTCTTGACAAACTTGTTCAAGTTGCTGAGATCCAAAATGGGTCTCCAGTCCCCTGTTTTCTTTGGAACCAAAAAGAATTTGGAGTAAATTCCGGATCCTCGTTGGTCTGCTGGAACTGGTTGAATGGCTCTTTTTGCTAGCAGCTTTGAAATCTCTAGTGCTGCTTGCTCCCTTTGACTGGGTGGGACGTCTGGAAGGGATTTTCCGGACTGTTTTGGGATGCGAATGAAAGGGATTTTGTAGCCTTCGGATATGATAGACTGTACCCACTTGTCTTGAGTAAGGGAAAGTCAGGCTTTTGGGTACAGAGATAATCTTCCCCCGACTGCCTCCGAAGGTGGACAGTCGGGCAACCCCTCAGGGGTGCTGAAAGGGTTTGTCAGAGAAGGTTTCTTGACTACCCTGATTCTGCGGGCCCCCTCTGCCTCTAGGATGGCGTCTATTATTATTGTTCCCCCCTCTGCCTCTAGGGGCGAAACGACTCTGTGCATCCGGTAAGACTCCCTGTGGTTGTTTGCGGAACCACATCTTCCCCCCCTTCTGACCTTTGGGGTAAGGCCTAGAAGGGGTAGAAAAATGGACTCCGACGGCAGAAAGAGTCTTACCTTCTACCTTGCACCTTGTCAGAGTATCCTTCACTTGTGGACCAAAGAGATGATCCGTCAAAAGGGGAGTTAGTGAAGGATGCCTTGAAAGGGTCCGCAAAGCTACATAGCCGCATCTAGGCATGGCGGCATAAAGCCACCCCTGTACCTGCGGCTCTGCTCGCTCCATCAGCCGCGTACGAAATCAGGTGCATGGAGGAGTTAACTACTGAATTAAGGGTAGCCAGCTGGGAGTTCATCCTATCTTGGAGTTCATCCTATCTTGAAAACCCACAGATGATGGGTCCTTCAACACTTCACTCATATCCTTGAGCAAGTCCCTCTGGAGACGAGTGAAATGACACAGGTAATTCAGCGAACGCATGGAGAAAGTCGCCGATGAAAACATCCGCTTACCGTACCTGTCCATGGTCCTAGATTCCTTATTAGGAGGATGAACAGGTACCGAAGGATCCGCTAATTCCTTCTTGGTGGCAGCAGCCACCACCATGGCATCCACAGAGACACCTTTGGACAAAAACTCCTTGTCTTTGGGGGCAGTGATAAATTTGGCTGGCCTCCTCGGGGTGGGTTCCACAGAGTCATGAGCCGTCCAAGCCTTCCTCGCCACCACTTCCATGAGTGGGTCAAAGGGAGGGGACACCCAGGAGGTGGAAGGTTGAGAACCAAACGCCTCAAGGTACACCGATTCGTCCTCTGAAGGGTTAAGGGCTGGCCAATTCCCCCTCTGCTTCAGGATTTCTAGTATGTCTGCAAAGGAGACTTCTTCAGAGGCGGAACGAGGGGAACCCTCAGAATCTTCCAAATCAGTGTCAGAGGTGACAGACTCAGGTGAGTCAATGTGCTTCCTCTTGCACCGTCTCTTCCTAGGGGGTTCTTCTGCAAGATCAGGAGAGGCCTCGGAAGAGGAGGAAATTCCCACTGGGGATACTTGAGGTGCAGATTCTCTACGGTCCGAAGCAAGGGGGTGAGAAGAAATCACTGCAGGCACTGTAGAGGGAGGAGCTGATGGAGCCGACTCTGGAGTAGAACCAGGTTCTAACACGCTCCGCATGACTTCAAAGGCACCCCTATCAGGCAGGGCCAGAGGTCTCCGCACCGAAGAGCCGAAAACCTCCCCCGGCACCGACAAGGATGGCTCCGAAGCCGATGTCGGAGCCGAACTAACCAGCGCCGAAGCACCGTGAGGGACAGCGTGGTCGGACAAGGGTCCGATGCCACTCGCCCCCTCGGAGCAGACGAGGGAAGTCCGGCGCCGAGATCCCTCCAAGGAGGAGATCGGAGCAGACGATGGCGCCGAAAGCAAAGGCATCGGTTCCGACGGTCCCACAGTCTCGGCTCCGAGCAGCACCGGCTCCGAACTCAATAGAGTCGGAGGAGGAATGTCTAATGGAACAGGGGTAGCCATCAACTGTTGAGTCAGGCTGTGTAACATCTGGGCCAGTGCCTCGGACTTAAGAAGTCTACTCACCACCCTCTGCAAATCATGGTCCGAAAGTCTGGAGGACCTAGAGGAGTGTGACCTGTGGCTCCGTTCAGACAAGAGTGGTGAGGCTGGAGCCGAATGAACGGAGCCGATAGAAGGAGAACTGGACCTTTTTCTAGTAGTCGGTTCTGATAAGAGTATCGGAACCGACTTAGACTTATCTGTCTCGGCTCCAGCCGGAGCCGAGGACACAGTGTGTGTGGTAGGTCCAGAATCATCTGCTCCGGCCGGAGCCAATGGTTGAACCATTTGAACTGTCTTTGAACCTCCGGAGGACGGCTCGGACACTGGAGCCGACTGCCTGGAGGACTTAGAAGGTTTCCCCGACATAGACTGTGTCGGGGGACCCTCAGGCTTCAACAAGCCTCTTAAGATTAATTTATTTTTACGTTCCTGCAGGACTCTAGGGCTGAAACCGTGACAGACAGCACAAGAGTCCTGCAGGTGTAAAGGTCCCAGGCAATACACACAAGAAGTGTGACCGTCTGTCAGAGACATCTTCTGACAGCACGAGTCACACTTCTTAAAGCCTGAGACCTTCGATTCTTTAGACATGTCTAAAGATATACAAATAATGCAACCACTCACACACAAACACACAGATTACACTAAAATTAAAATTAAGGAAACTAAATTTAACAAAAAATTCCCTAGAAAAAACACACTCACTCCAACTACTAGTAGGGGTGGGAAGGGGCCTAAGGGAAGAACCCTTGGAAAATTTTTTTGAAAAGGGGGAGGAATTTGTAAGGGAGTGGTAAAAAACTAAGTAATTAACTAAGAACTACTGAAAAATTAACTTAAAGGGGTCTAACTTTGGTAAAACTTTATAAAAGTAACTAACCTGCGGAGCCGGTTGGAAAGAGCACCTCGTCAGCTAAGCGGCAAACGAGATCTGAGGAGTTACCGCCTAGCATTGTGGGATATGGGGGAGCCTCGAGCCGGTGGAATTAGCTCTCGAGCTTTAGTATTGGCCGAGTCGGAGCCAAGGATCGGCTCCAAACCCATCCAGCAAGAATGAAGGCGAGACAGACAACTTAACATCATTAATTATATAGACCGAGAAACCTTGGTCCATTTGGAAAAAGAAGCAACTGAGGGAGTGTGAAAATATAAAGAACAAAAATCAAGACTTTTGAAAGGTATAAAAAAAGAAATACGGACATTGGAAAGAGAAATCTGATATGGTGGTGGTAGTATTTATGCAAAGGAGAAATCCAAATTAATCAACACAAAAAAGGCAGCCCCAAAGATATTCAAAGAAAAATACAGGCAAAGGCATCCAGACATGGAAAATTTTACAATAAAAAAATTCACAAACAGGGAACGTAGAACAGATCAGTAAAACAGAAGTTAAAAAAAATAGAAACTGAAGTTATGCAATTCTTGTAAAGTGAAGGATTTAGTGTAGAAAGTGTAACACAGGCTACATCACAGCATGATGGAACAAATTCTCCAAAGTAAGGTGAAACAGGAGGATCAGGAGACATGTGAAGAAGAAATATGGACATGGAATAGAGATTTAATATGCTATAATATTTATGCAAAGGAAAAAGCAAAACTAATCAATACAAAAAGAGCAGCATCAAAGTTATTTGAAGTGAAATTCAGGCAAAGGCATCTGGACATGGGAAATTTTACAATATGAAAAATAAGAAAACAAAGAGGAAATGTAGAAAAGAGGATCAATAATGGAGAAGTTAAAGAAACAGAAACTGAGGTTATGAATTACTTGCGAAGTGAAAGATTTAGCGTAAAAAAAAAAAAATCTAACTCAAAAAACATTGCAGCAGGATAGAGCAATGGATCCCCAAGTTAAGGCAAAGCCAGTGGAGTGGGAAGCATCTGATTAGTTGCCATATGAAGATACTTTGAAGCCTTCCATAGGAAACCAGTACAAACGTTCAGCTGAAGCTGCACAGCAACAGGAGGAACAGGAAAATGTGGCAAATCTGATGCAGTCAATGTTGTGGAGTGACAGGCCAGAGAGTTCTCATTCCCATATGAAAGAGTAATGGATGACAGACTAAACCGAAGAGAATGTGGCACAGGAAGATGCTGTGGAACTATCTATAGAATGCCCACAGGAAATGGAGAACAAAGAATGTGCCCTCAGTTTAGAAGAAAATGATCTAAGAGAAGAGTTGCTTGATTTAATAGAGATGGACAGACTTAAGATCAATGAAAGAAATAGACTACAGAAAGTCAATATAACCCCAAACGTTAGAAGTCTGATAAAACAAACGAACACAGTAATTAGGACCGTCCACAGAGATTCATGTGATATAACAGAAGTAAACAGTATACAATACTGCGCAGCTAAATTAATGACACAATGTCTTACCACAAAAGCACAGGATAGTAAGGGAAAGGAAGGGGAAAAACTGAATGCCATCATGGATGTATCGAATAGAGAAAACTATAAAGCAATTAAGATAAAAAGTGTCACTGTTAGAAGAGTTTAGAAAAGGGAACAGATCAAATAAAATACTCAAAGATAGAGGTGTTAAAAGCAATGTGCAGTATCAGTACAGATCAAGATGTATCGTGCAATATTGCAAATAAACTAAAAATATCAGCACAGGCAGAAAAACTTAGAAGATATGCAAATAAATATATAGAAAAAGTACAAAATAAGTAATTTATTGATGACCCAAAAAAAGTTTATAGAGAATTCAGAAACGAGGCAAAAGGAATTGAAACACCACCAAAAACGAATAAATTGATAAATTGTGAAGAAATATCTACGAAGAGCTTGTGGAACATAAAAATGCTACATGGATACAAGTAAAAGAAAGAATAAGAAGTTCAAAAGTATGGGATATGAAATTGGATGAAATAATGGCCAGAGAGATTGAAACAAAGTTAAGAAATGCTCATAACTGGAAAACCCCAGGCCCAGATGCAGTACCTAACTTCTGGCTAAAAGTATTAACATCTTTTCATGAAGATTTCGCCATGAGCAAGAACCATTTATATGAGCACCCTGAACAGACACCAGCCTGGTTAACAGGGAAAACAATAGTCTTACTTAACAGTGAACCCACAAGCTACCCTAAAAAACTGTAGGACAATAACTTGCCTTCCACAGATGTATAAACTATACACTGGAAATGATGCCGGCAGTTTACAGTCATTTAGAAGAAAACTCAATTATGGTAACAGAACAAGAGAGTAATAAAAGAAAGTCATATGGAAGAAAAGATTATTTGTTGTCAATAAAGTTATAATGAAGAACTGTAAAAATGGGAAGAATTTAAGTATAGCATGTACAGAGTACAAAAAAGCATTTGGCAGCATAACACGTTCACAGATAAAGAGAGTTCTTAAAAATGTATAAGATATGCCCTGCACTGATAAGATTACATTACAGCGACCATGAAACAGTGGCAAACCACTTTGCAGTTCACCCATGATAAAGGACAAATTATTACTCCACAAATAAAAATTCAAAGTGGGATATTACAGGGTGACTCGCTGTCATCACTGCTCTTTTGTCTTACCCTTAACCCATTAAGCTACTTAAGATATTAGGTCATGGCTACAATTTGGCTCCCAGAAACAGTAAGTATAAAGCCTTCTTATCTTCTGTTTGTAGATTTAAAACTGCATAGTTTATCAGATGAGGAACTGAAAGCACAACTGCAAGTTGTCAAAACATTTTCAGATATAAAAATGTCAATTGGTCTTATATGCAAAAGCAACTTTTAGAGCAGGAAAGCTGCAGCACCAAGATCAGTTTGGGACAAGAAGGCAATAAAAAATTGAAATTGAAAAAGAGGGAGTGTATAAAAACTTGAAAACTGATGAAGGGTCAACAATAAAACATGAACAAATGCAAATAAAACTTAGGAATATTTTAGAAGGCTTAAATGAATAATGAAAACAGCACTGACATCTAAGAACAAAGTCTGAGCTATAAACCAATTTGCTCTTCCTGTCCTAACTTACAGTTCTGGAGTGATTGTCTGGCCTCAAAAGGTGTTGGATAGGTTGGACAGGAAAACAAGGATGCTTCATGCTCAAATGGATTTATAAAAATCAGTTTATACAAAGATTATATATTTCCTGTTCTGAAGGAGGTGTGGGCCTCCTCGAAACGGATTTCATGTATAGATCTGCAATCATGGGACTGCATAGTTATCTGCTGACCTCCAAAGACCTAAACACAGTAAAAGTTTTGAAACATGATGAAAATAACATGACTTCCCTGCTTATTTAGCAGATGCATATTGGCATTAAGCAGGAATATAAAGCCATGTCCAACCCGGAATTAATGGACATGCTGCACCTCAGAAAATCCAAATCCCATTTGAGCTACGCGCTCGAGAGACTTGAACCTCACCACTGAAATAAATAGGACATGCTGGAGGGACAGATTCATAACCCAGAGGCTCCCTTCACTCTGGAATAAAATCCCAGTCCAGGTTAGGCAGAGTCCTTCATTGACTCTCTTCAAGCGGAATCTTGATGAGTGGATGGGAGATCGTAGGTTTACTCCGGGTATCACTTCTGTGTCACTGTTAGACAGAGGCACGGTATACTAACCTCAAAAAAGGGCATAACAAAATTCATTTAAAATGGGTGGCGAAAGCTAAACACTCTGGCTAGGCTTATAAATGCCCTAGGGCAGATAGCCTAGTATGAACCTATGAAGGAATGGAAATCGAACCAGGCGTAGATAAAAATCAGCAGCAACTGAATGTGTCAAAAAACAAAAGAATATAAGGTGAAGGATCAGATGAGAAGGCAAGAAATGTGGAAAATGCATAAATATAGTTACAAGTATAGAAAACTCTTGGAACAACCTCATGTTGATCAGGACTGAACACAAGAATGGTTACGGACAGGTGAATTTAAACCAAAAGACGAAAGCCTTATATTGGCAGCCCAAGACAATGGACTATGTACATGTTGGTTTGAACATGTGGGACAAGAAGGCAAATGTAGGTCTTATAAAACAGAATTGGAGATAGATGCACATGTTGTTGATGGTTGTGATATACCAATGGCAGAAGGGCTGCATACTGAAAGGCATAATAATGTGGTCAGACCTTTGCTTTGGGGATGTACAAACATTATGGTATTGAAGTGGCTGAAAAACACTGGAAACATGAGCCACAAAGCATTACAGAAAATGAAGTTTATATCACATGGGATCATCCATTACCAACAGTTCAAAAAACAGATGCAAGAAAACCAGATATAGTAGTCCATGAAAAGAAGACAAAGCAGCACTGATTACTGAAATTGCTACATCCAGTGACTGTAGTGTCTTATGTACAAGTGAGACACAAAAGTCATAAAATACCAGGATTTGCAGGTAGAAACGATAGCAGTGTAAAAGAATGATACACAGATGGTTCCCAGTGGTAGTAGGAGCAACGGGTCTTATAAAAAATAATTTACAATCGTACTTAGATACGTTACAGATACAAGTAACGCCATACGAATTGCAGAAGTCATTACTGGGCACACAGGGGGTACTGCAAAGAGCACTTCAGGCAAACGTCAAAGATTGAAGCAATACTAATTTCATGAACTTTAATCATACTTCAACTTAGGAATGGGGCCCATTCCCGTCATGGTATTAGAAACCCAAAAGACTTGGAGAAATTAAAAAAGGAAGACTACAGAAACAAAAATATGGTAAGGGGAAACATGGAATATAGGGAATGAGCAGTGTTCAGGAATAGCAATTTTATACAGAAGGGTAGTAAAACTTTTGGATGTTACATCAGTAAAAATGGGAAGAACTACAAATAGATTTAAGATGGCAAGAAAAAGTGTATAGAATTATTGTTGTATATGCATATGTAACTATCAAAGAAATGGAGAATTTATTTCAGAAAACAGTGATTATGTTTTTGTTAACATAACTACAGGAAATTTCAACTGTAACTTAATGGGCAATAAAAAGAAAACAGGAAAAGATGTAAACAAGATGTATGAAAAAAAATGTGGAAAATTTGTTATATGGAACAAAAAATATGGACTTGCAGGAGAAATACTTTATTTTTTGGTATCAGAGGAAATATGTATAATAGAAGAAACTATTATGACACGTTTTTCAAATCATTTGGCAACATGGGTACAAATATATTATAATGAAGAGTATATAAATCTAGGAAAAGGTAAAATAGAATAAATGATTAGGAATGGAATGAAAAAGGAAAGAAAGATATTCAGCAATTGTGGAAGGCTCATCGTATTAATACAACAGCATTTTATGCAAATTGGTCAGAATGGAGGATTGCTTTTAAGACAATACAAAGAAGTTGCGTCTTATAACGTTCCATCTGTGTTGTCGTTCTTAATCTATTCTTGACTAATGGGGTTAAGGTTCCAATCCTCAGAACCATAAAGCTTGCATCAGCCAAAAAAACTCTCAAGCTACAAGTCTATCCACAATGCCCTTCTTTAAGAACCCAGGACACTATGTCACTCCACCAAAAACCTACAGGAGGGGGCAGACGGGAGGGAAGCAAGAACAGATGAAGATCGACAACACAGATGGAACATTATGGTAAGACATAATTATATCTGATGTTGATAATCATCTATTCCTGACTAATGGGACAGAGTCCCCAGCTACCGTGCATTATGAGAGGTCCTATGGAAGGACAGTTAGTACCACAGAACCAAAGGATGCTCTCCCCCTAGAGACCATATTCAATTTGTAATGCGAGATAAAGTATGAGGTTTAGCCCAAGTTGCAGCTGCACAAATTTCTGACATGGAAGCTTTGGAATGAAAAACAGCAGAAGTTGCCATCAATCTAGTAGAATGTGCCTTAACTAGCTTAGGGAGTTTCATGTTCATTTTCGTGTAAATGAAAGAAATATAAACTCTTAACAATTTGGATAGAGTCACCATAGATGCTGGTCTTTCCACAGTTGCACTGGCGAAGGATACAAACTGTTCAGATCATTTAGTTCCATCTAGGTAGAAACGCAACTGTCTGTGTACATCCAGAAGGTGAAGGCAGTACTTGCCTTTGAAAAATTTGGAAAGAATACAGGCAAGTCTATGGACTGGTTGATATTAGTCTTCGAAATCACTTTAGGAAGAAAGGTTAGGTTTTTTCTAAGCGACACTCTGTCTTTACAGAAAACTAAATACGGAGCTTTAGAACATAAAACTTGTAGTTTGGAGATGCGTCTCACTGAAGTGACAGCTATGAGAAGTAATGACTTCAAAGAGAGGAAACTTTAAATCACAGGTAGCTGCAGGTTCAAACAGAGGTGCAGTAAGTGACTGCAGCATTAGAGTCAAATCCTAAGGTGGGAGAGGATCTTTGAAAAGGGGCTTCAAATGTATTATACCTTTAAGGAAAACTCTGCAAAGTCTGCGAGACATTAAGGGTTGGTCTCCAAACCCGTTATAAAAATTTGAAAAGCTGCTAAGATAACTTTGATCGCAGAAGCAGAGACTCCTTTTCTAAAGATGGCCATTAGAAAGTCCAGGATTTTTTCTACTGGTGCTAGAAAGGGTCTAGACCATTGTCAGAAGCCCAAATAGAAAATTTCTTCCATTTGCTTAGGTAGAGTCCTGGTGGGTGGTTTACGAAATGTCAACAAAATATGTCGCACAGGAGAAGGTATATCACAATGTCTGGCGACTACTGGAATTGGAGCAACCAAGCTGTTAGCTTGAGAGTCTGAAGATTGGGATACACTAGTCCCTGGGGGTGGGACAAGAGATCCGGAATTGGGTCCAGAGTCCAAGAGCGGCAAAGATAATGAGGCCAAAGGAAGGGAAACCATATCTTTTGCGGCCAATAGAAGCAAAGGGGATAAATTTGCTTCTCAACTGAGCTTCTTTCTTGAGAAATAGAAGGATCAGGGGAAAGGGAGGAAAAGCAGAGAGGACACCCGGAGGCCAATCATGGAGAACAGCGTCCCTGGGGGACTCCTCCCCCAAGGAGGACTTAGGGCATAGTAGCTTCCACACTTGTTTAGGGGCGAGGCAAATAGGTCGCAGCAAGGCTGGCCCCAGTGAAGAAAGATCTCCTTTGCTACTCTGGAGTTCAGAGATCACTCGTGAGGCAAGAGGATACATCTGCTCAGTCTGTTTGCAATCACGTTTGAACTCTCTGGGACGTGCGTTATCAGAAAGCAGTTGGAAGATATGGCCCATTGCCACACACGGAGGACTTCTTGACACAGTGGGTAGGATCTGGTTCCCCTGTTTGTTGATGTACCAGTCCACTGACAAACATCATCATCAACTACCCCTTGTCCATGAGGGACATGCGTGCCATACCTGGAGTGAATTTGCCGTCTCTCATCCATTTGTCCAGATTGCACTTGAATAGGGTCAATGAGGAGCTCTGCGTCACGTGAACTGGAAGTTTATTTCAGAGTAACAGCAATCTCTGGGAGCTATGCTCATCTCTTTAGCACATTCTCTGTTAATGTCACAGGCGAAGTTAACACCCCTAGAGCAAGCGACTCTTCTCATAAGGAATTGTGAAGTGGAATATTAAAATTTATAAGGAAAAAGGGAGAAAGAAGACAAAAAATGGAAGCCCATAGTTTTAAATACAGATTTGCATTATTTTCATAAATATCTTATAAAGAGATTTGAAAAGAAGCAGTATACCATAGAGAAAAGTATGTATGGTATAAGAGGAAAGGGGCATCAGGAATTACTAATTACAGTGAGAGAAATCAGAGAAGATATACATAGAAAGAAACATATGGTAGGTAATATTAATAAACCATTTTATTCTATACAGCATTATATTTTGTGGAAAATAATGGATATCTACAATATTAATAACAAGGTCAGGCAAGTCTGCATAACAGCCTATGAGAATAATAAAATAATGGTTTAATTAAAGGATGGTTAATTAAAGAAATAGATATGAATAATTGTATAAGGCAAGGGTGTCCCATGAGCAGTATTTTATTTGCTTTGGTTATGACTACAGTAGTTAGAGAAGTAAATCACAAAAAGAATGCAAGCTATAAAATACAAACTGAGGTTGAAATTCCACTGAAGATGTCTTATGCAGATTATATCATAAAAGTGTGGGTGACAAATTACCGTTTACTTATTTAGCTGAAGGTTTAAGAGAAGGAGGTACGAAAGGATTGGGTGATGCATCAAAAATAGGCATTCAATTCTCCATGAAGGAAAAATGAAGTTATGTACTTACCATAATGTTCCATCTGTGTTTTCTGTATGGGTTTGGATCAGACTCTGCCATTACTCCAGCTAGTGGAGACCAACAAACTCAAGCTCCTTTCCTATCCACAATGCACCATGCCTAACATCCTTTAGATCCTATTTACAGCTTGAGAAAGAGATAAAGAGACTAAGAGAATTGCCATAACTGGCGTCAACACAAGGGACATATGGTGTCCTTGAAGATTTCATTCCTCCAGAAGTTGTTTGAGAGAATGAAGGGGAATGGAGGGTGGGAGTTTAGGAAGAATGAAAATGGACAACACATATGGAACATTATGGTAAGTACGCAACTTACATACCTGATGACGTCCTTTTTCATTCATTCCTCAAGTATGGAAGAAAGTCTCCAGCTACCTAAATTCCTGGGTGGACTCTAAGGAAGGATACTCCTGAGTACGGTTGAACCAAAGGCCACTCTTACCTTTGAGACACAATCCAGTTTGTAATGAGTGATAAAGGTATGAAGATATGACCAAGTAGCAGTTGCACAAATATCATCCATGGATGCTCTAGACTGCAATACAGTGGAAGTAACCATAGATCTAGTTGAATGAGCCTTTACTGGTTTTGGTAGAGGGGAGATTCAATTTAGTACAGACAAATGAGATGCAATCGGTCAACCATCTGGCTAAAGTTACCCTTGTGATTGATTCACCCATCTTGTGATGAGCAAAGTAAATAGAGAAGGTAGAAGCACAATTGTCTACAAACAACCAGTAAGAGCAGCATATACTCTCCTTTATTCTCAAAGTTTGGGAAGAATGCTGGCAGGTTAATGCTAGATTCTGACACCACCTTAAGTAGGAAGGAAGCATTAGTATGCAAGGTAACCCTATCCTTGAAGAAAATCAAATATGGTGGCTTAGAAGATAATGCTTGAAGTTCTGAAATTCTTCTAGAAGATGTTAATTGTAACTTAAAAGGCAGTCGTCCAGGTTAAGAATTTTAGATCACATTTAGATGCAGGTTCAAAGGGAGACTGTTTCAAGGCTTGCAGTACCAAATTTAAATCTCATGGTGGTACAAGACCTTTGTAAGGAGGTCTAAGTAGGACAGTACCTTTCAAAAATGATCTGCATAGTTTAGAGGAAGCCAGGAAGGAATTCAGAAACCCCAAATAGAAATGTGAAATGGCTGTGCCTTAGACTGACAGTTGAACCAGCACCCTCATTAAATAAACTCACTAAAAATTCAAGAACAGAATGTATCGGAGCTGAGAAGGGTTCTACCAAATTCTGCTCTGCACAACAAATGAATCTCCACCACTTACTTTTGGAGAGTTTCCTCAGAGGGGTTTATGGGAAGATAACAGAATGGTATGGACAGGAAAAGCCAGCATATGTTGCCAGGCTATCAATGGAACTGGAAAAACCACATAGTCAGTTTGAGATGTCGGGGTGAATAACTGCCTGTCGAGTGAGCTCAGGAGTCGGATCCAGAATCCAAGGTGGGTACAGAAGAAGAGTCTAAAGGAAGAGGAACCACATTTGTTGAGGCCAGTAAGGTGCAATGAGGATAACTTTGCTCTTCAACCTGACTGCTTTCTGGAGGAATATGGGAATTAAAAGAGGCAGACTATAAGCATATAGAAGACTGGGGGGGCTAATCATGGAGTAGGAGTATCCCTCAGCTTCCCCCCTGGAAGGAGGGATTATTGCAAAGAAGCTGCTGCACTTGTTTAGGGGAGATGTAAAGAGATCACAGCAAGGTCCACTGATGGAAAATCATGTCCATCACTTTGTTGCTGAGAGACCACTCATGAGGCAGTAAGATAGATTTGCTGTTTGCTATCACGTTGGACTTCATTGCAATTAAGCAGTTGGAAGAAATTGCCCATTGCCACACTCTCAGGGCTTTCAACACAGAGGGTAAGATCTGGTTCCTCCTTGTTTATGTACCAAAATACCAACATGTTATCCGTGTGGATCATAATCATTCTGAGAGGGAGAGTCCCAGAATGCCTGCAATGCCAAAAGCACTGCTCTCATTTCCAGAACACTGATATGCAAAGTTGGCCTTCTCAGAGGACCAAGTGCCTTGGACTGCCTTTCCCAGAAAATGCTCGAGACAGACAGACAGAGACAGACAGACATGCACACACAGAGACAGACAGACATGCACACACAGAGACAGACAGACATGCACACACAGAGACAGACAGACATGCACACAGAGACAGACAGACATGCACACAGAGACAGACAGACACGCACACACAGATGTGTGCACGCGCACAGACACGCGCACACACAGACGCACACAGACGCACACAGACGCACACAGATAATCTGAGAAGTATTCATGGTCACTGTAGCCTTGCTAGGCTGTCCTTTTACTCTTCCTCCACCCGACAGTTGTAACTGCATCCACCAGGAAAGACTAGAATAACTCAGGTATGCTAACTGCATCCACCAGGAAAGACTAGAATAACTCAGGTATGCAAAAGTTATGTTTCTCGACATAGGTTGAAAGCAAACTGACCATTGTGTTTTTAGCATCCACTGCAAAATTCTCATGTGATATCTTGCTAAAAGAACCAAGACTATTGCCGCCGACACTGATCCTAGGGCCTGTGGAATTAACCAGGCTGAATATTTGGTACTGCAAATTATTTTTTTGACCTGATTTCAAAAGGGGAAAGAGATGTTGCCATAGATACTACACTGAGTATTGCTCCTATGAATTCCAATGTCTGGGTTGGTTGTAACTGTGACTTGTTGTGACTGATGGTTATTCCAAGATCTGAACAACACTATCTCGGGCTTGTACAACTTGATGCCTGGTCAGAGCGGTAAGGAGCTAGTAGTCCAAATATGGAAACATGCAGAATCCCTGCAGTCCCAAGTGAGCTGCCACTACTGCCATACACTTGCTGAACACCCTGGGGACTGCGGTGAGACCAAAGGGCAGTGCTCTGACCTGGTAATGAGAGTCTCCCAGCCAGAAACGTAGGTACCTTCTGGATCGTCTGTTTATTTTTTAAGTGATAGTACGCAACCTGAAGGTCTATCTAGCGTATCCAGTCGTTCTTGCTCAGAAAGGGCAGAATGGACTGAACCGTGACTATCTGGAACTTGGTGTGCCGAACAGATTTGTTCAACACACTGAGATCTAAAATCATCCAGTCTCCTATTTTCTTTGGCACCAAAAAGAATTTTGAGCAAGTTCCAGATTCTATGTGGTCTGGAGGGACCTCTTGGGTAACTCTTTACTAGCAACTTTTTAATTTCCAGTCCTGCTGTTTCCCTCTAATTGGGTGGAAGACTGAGGATTTTCTTGGGTAACAGGGGTGGAAGGGAAAAGGGAATAATATAACTTCTGGAAATGATTGTCTGTATCAAAGTGTTTACATTTAGCCAGCCTTCTTGGTGCAGAGATGAGGGGTCAAAAAACATATGCCCACAGCAGACAGGGTCTTTCTGTGGTCCTTGCATCTGGACAGAGTGTGTCTTTCACTGAGGGGCCAAAGACCCAAAGGGAACATTGACAAAAGATGACTTAAAGGGCTCCACAAAAATCAGACAGGAGTATCCAGGCATGCCTCCTTATGGAAATGCCTGGACCCACAGTCGCCTTCTGCAGCATGCGAAATAAGCCTCATGGACAAATCTGTAATAGATTGAAGGGTAACCAACTGTGAGGTCATACAAGTTTGAGTTTCTGCAGTAGTGGTATCAGAAAGGGAATTTGAAGGTTCCTTAATTAAGTCCCTTTGCAATCTTGTGAAATGTGCCAAATAGTTCAGTGACTGGAAAGCAAAAGTCGCTGAAGCATATATCGCTTTTCAAATCTACCTAGAGCCCTACATTCTCTATTAGGGGGATGGACAGTGGAACTCTGTCCCATCAGGTTCCTTCTTTGTAGCTGCTGCCACGAACATGGCACCAAACCTTACTCCAATGCAGTCTTCCTACCAGTGGTGTCAGAATCCTGTCCAGTCTCTTGGGGACTGGCTCAATCATATCAGGATCCTTCCACCCCCGCCTAAAAAACAAATTGAGATCGGCAGGTGAAGTGACCCAGGAAGTAGACAGGCCAGTCCCGAAAGCTTCCAGAATTACTGACTCTTCAGGAGGTGGGCTTTAGGCAGACCAACTACCCTTCTGTTTTAGGATCTCAAAGAGGTCTCCAAACGAGACTTTGTCGGGTGGTGTGTTGGGGAGACCCTTCTCCATCAAAGTCAGTATCCTCAGTGACAGACTCCTGGGTGAGTCCAAGTGCATCCTCTTGCATGTTTTCTTGATGATCTGGAGAAGTATCGGAAGAAATGACAATACCCAGCTGGGTTATTTGGAGGCTCTGGGCTGGCTGTCCCAGTGGCGCAGAATGTGGAGGATCACAGTGCAAAGTCAGCTGAGATGCAAGGGTTGGACCCAAGGGGAAAGGATCCGCCTGACCTGCCTGAGCAGAGAAAACCATCTTCACAAGCTTGAAAGCTGACCACTCCGGAGAGAAGGAAGCCAAAAGAACCGAGAAAATTAGTTTCTGGCCTGCCAGCTCCCTCTGCTCTGACAGCCATCCACCCTAGATGGAAGCTGCAGCCAAGATGTGCAACGCCAAAGCTCCAAGAGGAAAAGATGGCTCCGAAAACCTCTGAGTTGACCTGGAAACTTCGGCTCTAAGAGTCATCCTGATCTGAAGATGTTGGAGCCTATGCACTCAAGAGTAGCAGTGGGATCCAAACAGAAAACTCTGCAGATCCAACACAGAAGGGCCCAGAAAGCTTGGATCGGAGGACTCTAACCCCACAGATTGGGTCAGAAGAGGAGTAGCTACTGGTGGAGTAGTGAAATTGTGATGTTCCTGACCCAAGGAGAAGGAACCAAGAAAGACTCCCTTCTGAAATTGCTCCTTGACCAATCTCATCACTATCCTTTCGAAGTTGGCCTCTGTGATCTTCTGGAGGAATGAGAACACACCACTGAATGGGGCTTAAGAGTGACACTCAAGGTAAGGGGAGGGCACCCTAGATGATACCAGATCCAAAGAGGGTGAATACACAGTTCAAGGTAAAGATTTCAGATCTGGGGACTTTGAATCCACAGTACATTTTTTTGGATTGGAGGAAGGACTTGCCAGATATCCCAGTGGATCAGAGGATGTCAGATCCAATTGTTTTCTTTTTCCCCAGGTCAGACAAAGCTGAAGTCGTAGAATCAGAAGACGTGACCCTTTTAGAAAGGTCCATGGATTTAGCTTTTGGAGACTGAACTCCAGCGATGGCCTGAGAAAAAAGTAGTTGGCAAAAGACCTTTCAATATTAATTTCTTCTTTCGGTTAAAGCTCTTGGGTTGAGCCCACTGTAAATGTAACATTCCCAAGTGCTCAGCCCCTAAACAGTACACGCATAAAGTGAGCATCAGTAAATGGTATCTTGTGCCCACATTTTGCACATTTTTAAAACCTTTTTCTGACATAGCCACAAGTAAATATTAAACAATCCGATATCTGTGAAAAAACAAGATATCTATTCAAACTGCTACCAAGCTAGCCCAGCTCTCTCCTCCGACACAGGGAAACACCTCAAAAGTCCCAGACAAATGGAGAAACTCATGAAGAATAAACACAACCAAATGGTGTAACTCACTGAAGCAGGTCGTAGAAACTCACAAAGGATAAACAAGCAAGACGCCAATGAACGATAAACTGCAATTTTACTAAGCACAGCAATTCTGCTTTTTCTTCGGTGCCCTGCACCAACTTCTTCAGATTTAAAAAACATTGCGCGCTTATGCGCTTTCACTTTTAAAACC
The DNA here is from genome assembly GCF_019279795.1 of Protopterus annectens. NCBI lineage: Eukaryota > Metazoa > Chordata > Ceratodontiformes > Protopteridae > Protopterus > Protopterus annectens. The sequence continues at coordinate 1,839,053,059 of NC_056741.1, forward strand.
ATTGCAAGTAGCAAACAAAATTAAACACACGCCCCCAAGTTGTTACCTTAAAGAAAAAGTTACATTCTAATAAGAATGCCAATGATAGATCTTGTCCCATTGAATTCATAACTAAAACTAGCAGATATAAAAAGGGTGCCTGTATATAGGCAACCACATAAAAAAGAAACAATAAGGCAAATACCAGCATTTTGATAGCCTTACTTTAAAAAATATGCAAGGCTAAAAAATATAATGTTAAGGAATACAATATTCAAAAGACATTCATTCCCTCTCCACATATGTGGCATGTAATACAAAATATATATATATATATATATATATATATATATATATATATAGATATATATATATATATATATATATAGATATATATATATATATATATATAGATATATAGATATATATATATATATACACACAATGCCAGGACCAGCTACGTCAGCTGGTCAAACACCCATAACGTACCCACCAGTTAACCCTACCTTTCCAGACTCCTCAACTTGAGGGCACAGCTAATAGATAACATACTATTAAGACCAGGATAATGATAGGCTTCCAGTCTCAATTGCCACAATAACTCCTTCATTTCTAATTTCAGGGATTCGATCCCCCCCCCCCCAATTGTTATGGCCTAAATGGTCAATAACCATAAAGATGAAGCCATGACCAGGATTGTCAAAGACATGTTTTGCAAGGGCATTGTCCTGTTTAACCTTCTTAATGGCGTACAAGTGTTCATACATGCGCTCATTCACTCTCCTGTCCGTCTTGCCTATGTAAAATGCTGGACATGACAAACAAGAAGCAAGATAAACCACATGTGTACAGGCACAATTATATCTCCCTTTAATAAGGTACTTTCTGTCCCTAATCAAAAAATGTGCCCGATTTCACATGTCTACAATATTTGTATGCATGACACTTGTACATGCCAGATCTAGGAGTTATATTTCTGCCTTTCCTCTCCATCATGTTTTTAATATTAAGACCCCTCCTGAATATAATCTTCGGGGTCAACCCCAAATTAGCGGGACCTGTTCATTCAAATGGCAACAAACCCCAATTTTTCTGGGTGATAGACGCTATAGCTCTGGCGTCCAAACTGAAGGTGGTTATAAAACTGCAATGATATACACCTCGAAGTGGACCGTCACCCATGGGGTTACTAGTCTCCGAAACGGAGTAACCCAGTATGGGTTGAAAATAACCCTTTTCCCTTTTAGATTTAACTTCTAGGCACAAGTCCACTACAAGGTCCTCTGGATAACCCCTGCACAAAAACAAATTCGAAATGAACTGGCACTCTTCCTGGAAATCACTATCCCTAGAGACCATTCTAGCCGCCCTCACAAATTGGCCTTTGACTATAGATCTCTTCTGATAGGCCGGGTGTTCACTGTTGAAATGTAAGTAAGAATTGGAAAAGGTGGGCTTACGATGAATTCTACCTAAAAACTGGCTCTGACTGCTGCCCTTAAATAGTTCCACATCCAAATAGGCTATCCTATTTGTGGCAAAAGTAGAAGTGAATTTTAAAAAATCTGTAGAATTGTTGAACATCTCTACCAACTCATTGGCCACTGCAGAGTCGCCCTTTAGTATGATAAAGATGTCATCCAAAAAGCGAGTATATAAGGAGACTCCTTCTAATATGATCGTGTTGGAAAACACAAATTCCTTCTCCGAATGGGCCATCACTAAGTTGGTCACACTGGTCCCACAGGGAGAGCCCATGGGAACTCCAACCAACTGGTGGAACCATTTGCTGTTGAAGGAAAAGTAATTACTTGTTAAGATTATGTCCAACAAATCTTTAATCATGGAAGTCTCCCTTGCTGGTGCTTGTTTAGCAGACATCTCCAAATCAATCCACTCTACTACTACATCATGAGGAATGGACGAATACAGGTCAATGACGTCAACCGTCAGAAAATGGCAGTCGGAACTGCACGGAGTGACTTTGACCTTCCCCAAAAAAGACCGTTCCAGTTGTCTATTTGCCACGAACCGGGTGGATCAGTATCCAATACAACTGAAGGCAACAATCTTTCCTTTAAACTCAATGCCTTTGATCAAAAATTAGTTAAGCTCAGAAAGCTACAATTGGAGGCATCGTATTTTGGAGAGTGCCAGTGTGTGAAGATAGTACCCAAGGGTCTGCATTCATGGCAGTACTCTACGGGTTTAGAGGAAGGTTCCAAGTTCCATTCGGACCTCCTCGCCATGTTCGACAGACATGGGTCTGAACTGATTGCTTCTTGATAATGAATACTGATAAGCTCAATTTCAACATTAACAAAAGAAATTGCAGACTTAGATGAGGTGATCAAGTCGGATGTCAAGTTTGTTAGATATAAATATGATTATGAGAGGATATATACTAGCATAGATGAGTACATATCCAAAATCACCTCAACTAAGATTAAAAAACTACATAGAGATATCAAGGCATATAAGGACGGGGTCGCTTACCCAAAACCACCCAAATCACAAGGCAATTTCAAGGGGCGAGATGGTGGCGCCCCTGGCTACTTGAATGGTCCTATCAATTCTGGATTTCCATCAAGTAGCCAAGTGCCAGAGGAAGGGGCCGGTGGCAGGAGAGTCGATTCTGCCAACTCTGAAGGGAAACGAGACTCGTCAGCCCCGATTGTCAACTCAGTGAGCCCAATTCCTGGTACGGATGCGGCAAATTTTCGGGAATCAACCTCCTCTCCCCATCAGTCTTCGATTCGGAAGATCAGATTCAGATACAAGACCAGGAGGAACCAAATGTGATTGGAATAGGATTCCCTGGCTTAGAGCTGAATTCACTGGAAGTTATATCCAATTCGGGAAGGGATTTTCACATTTACAATTTTTCTCATTTCAAGTTCCCCCAGTTATTGGTCGATTTTCTTGCCAAAGGTATTCCCTATGTTCCATCAAGGAGAGCCTGTGTGGCTAGATCTATTTTGGATCTCAAACGTTTTGTTATGAAATTTAATTTAAATTTGTTAATGGGGGACCATGACCATCATCAGACCCCTTTCCATGTACCTAGCACATACAAATCCACCCTTACCCCCCATTTTGGGGGTATTTGAACAAATGTGTGATTGGGATATTCGTCATCTTTCACGGTCCAAATCTGTAAAGCATTTTAACATCACTAAAGAGGAAAGGGTGTATTTCAATGAAATGTGTTCCTCCCCGGTGAGACTTATGCAACCAGACAAGGGTGGTGGTTTGGTTGCTATGGATATAGACGATTACAACAGAATGCTAGCAATATTGTCTTCTGGAACTTATCAAGTGGTGTCCAAGAACGAGTTGAATGGTAATGTGGCCAGGGTTCGGTCCCTATTATGAAGATATGTTCATTAATGGGTCCATTGATCAGGAAGTTTTCAATTTTATTTCTTGTCCAACACCACGAATACCTGTGTTGTTTGGGAACCCGAAAATCCACAAGAACATTTGAGAACCTCCTATGTGCCAGTTGGTCAGTGCTAGAGGGAGTGTAACCTATGCAGCAGCCAAAGTTGTAGACCACATCCTCAAGAAATATGTAGCTAGTGAAACGTACATTTCTAAGGATGCTTGGTCTTTTTTTTTTGGGGGGAAGGTCAAAGTCACTCCGTGCAGTTCCGACTGCCATTTTCTGACGGTTGACGTCACTGACCTGTATTCGTCCATTCCCCATGATGTAGCAGTAGAGTGGATTGAGTTGGAGAGGTCTACTAAACAAGCACCAGCAAGGGAGACTTCCATGGTTAAAGATCTGTTGGACATAATCTTAACATGTAATTACTTTTCCTTCAACAACAAATGGTTCCACCAGTTGGTTGGTGTTCCCATGGGCTCTCCCTGTGGGGCCAGTGTGGCCAACTTGGTATTGGCCCATTGGGAGAAGGAATTTGTGTTTTCCAACACGATCATATTATAAAGTCTTCTTATATACTTGCTTTTTGGATGACATCTTTATCATACTAAAGGGCGACTCTGCAGTGGCCAATGAGTTGGTAGAGATGTTCAACAATTCCACAGATTTTTTAAAATTCACTTCTACTTTTGCCACAAACAGGATAGCCTATTTGGATGTGGAACTATTTAAGGAAAGCAATCAGAGCCAGTTTGTAGGTAGAATTCATCGTAAGCCCACCTTTTCCAGTTCTTACTTACATTTCAACAGTGAACACCCGGCCTATCAGAAGAGATCTATAGTCAAAGGCCAATTTGTGAGGGCGGCTAGAATGGTCTCTAGGGATAGTGATTTCCAGGAAGAGTGCCAGGTCATTTTGAATTTGTTTTTGTGCAGGGGTTATCCAGAGGACCTTGTAGTGGACTTGTGCCTAGAAGTTAAGTCTAAAAGGGAAAAGGGTTATTTTCAACCCATACTGGGTTACTCCGGTTCAGAGACTAGTAACCCCATGGGCGACGGTCCACTTAGAGGTGTATATCATTGTAGTTTTATCACCACCTTCAGTTTGGATGCCAGAGCTATAGCGTCTATCATCCAGAAAAATTGGGGTTTGTTGCCATTTGAATTAACAGGTCCCGCTAATTTGGGGTTGACCCCAAAGATTACATTCAGGAGGGGTCTTAATATTAAAAATATGATGGAGAGGAAAGGCAGCAATATAATTCCTAGATCTGGCATGTACAAGTGTAATATGTGCAAATATTGTAGACATGTGAAATCGGGCACATTTTTTATGATTAGGGACAGAAAGTACCTTATTAAAGGGAGATACAACTGTGCCTGTACACATGTGGTTTATCATGCTTCTTGTTCGTCATGTCCAACATTTTACATAGGCAAGACGGACAGGAGATTGAATGAGCGCATGTATGAACACTTGTACGCCATTAAGAAGTTTAAACAGGACAATGCCCTTGCAAAACATGTCTATGACAATCCTGGTCATGGCTTCATCTTTATGGTTATTGACCATTTAAGCCATGACAATTGGGGGGAGGATCGAATACCTGAAATTAGAAATGAAGGAGCTATTGTGGCAGTTGAGACTGGAAGCCTATCATTATCCCGGCCTTAATAGTATGTTATCTATTAGCTGTGCCCTCAAGTTGAGGAGTCTGGAAAGGTAGGGTTAACTGGTGGGCACGTTATGGGTGTTTGACCAGCTGACGTAGTTGGTCCTGGCGTTGTGTGTATATATATATATATATATATATATATATATATTGTATTACATGCCACACATATAGAGAGGGAATGAATGTCTTTTGAATATTGTATTCCTTAACATTATATTTTTTAGCCTTGCATATTTTTTAATATTGCATAGTTTTAACATTGTATAATGTTTAAAAGTAAGGCTATCGAAATGCTGGTATTTGCCTTAGTTTCTTTTTTATGCAGTTGCCTATATACGGGCACCATTTTTATATCAGCTAGTTTTAGTTATGAATTCAATGGGACAAGATCTATTATTGGCGTTCTTATTAGAATGTAGTTTTTTCTTTAAGGTAACAACTTGGGGGCGTGTGTTTAATTTTTTTGCTACTTGCAATGGTTTTAAAAGTGGAAGCGCATAAGCGCGCAATGTTTTTTTAAATCTGAAGAAGTTGGTGCAGGGCGCCGACGAAAAGCAGAATTGCTGTGCTTAATAAAATTGCAGTTTATCGTTCATTGGCATCTTGCTTGTTTATCCTTTGGGAGTTTCTGCGACCTGCTTCAGTGAGTTAAACCATTTGGTTGTGTTTATTCTTCATGAGTTTCTCCATTTGACTCGGACTTTTGAGGTGTTTCTCTGTGTCGGAGGAGAGAGCTGGGCTAGCTTGGCAGCAGTTTGTTTTATTTATTTTGTTCTTGGTTATCCAAGATATCTATTCAGACAGGAACCAACTAAACACTGCCACTAGAGAGAGGAAAGGGCAGAGAAAAAGTCCAGCAGAAAAAATTTGTTTTTTATTCTTTTTAAATTAGAAAGAGGAAAGTATAACACCTGTAACCGAAAGAGATATACAGGGCTAGGAAAGGTCTACCAACAACGGTAGCGATAATACACTCGCATGTGTATTTATAGATAATAAAGATGGAGCATTAAAAACACTTGACAGAAAGTACCAAGTTATTACAGATAGGTTTACTAACAGATACCGATTAAGGATAACATTTTAAGGAAAAAAACACTTATCGTAATATGAATGCTCAAGAACAGTTGTCAACATGTCTTGTTGTGAAAATGGCAAACATCGGAAGGAAGTTAGACATGGTGCATTGTGGGTAAGAAAGGAGCTTGAGAGTTTGTTGGTCTCCAACAGCTGAAGTAACGGCAGTCGGATCTGAGCTCATACATTAAGGAACGAATGAAAATTGACATCAAATTATCTGTTTTAGGGATAAAGTTTGATAAAGAAGACCATGAGAAAGGATAGGAACTAATACTGACAAAAATAAGACATTTGCACATTATGGAAAAAGTACATATCAATGTACAAGAAAAAGTAAATTTGACTAATTCAGTGTTATTAGGAAAGAAAGTATATTTGTCAAGTGCTGTTATAATTCCTAGGATAAGATGAACTATTAAAAATGTTTTCCTTTGTATGGGGATCAAGACTAAATAATGTTAAAAGGGGCGTTTCATATATGGAAAAGGAAAATGAAGGATTAAGTAGGATAGATCCAATAGTGTACTGTATGCAGATTCATTAAACTTATATAAGGTACTGAATGGCTAAGTGAAAATAATGAGAAACTAGTGACAATTATACACAAGTACAAGTATAAGGAACTTTGGAGAAATGTAAGAAATAAAAACAAAAGAATATTTAAATGAAAAAACAGATAACGTATCAACAAAAGTTAAGAACGTGGAAAATAACTGGTGAAGCTGAAGACAGAAAGGCATGGTATCATATCATGATGAAATAATATTGTACAAATCCATGGGAAAATGTCTTAGAAGCACAGATCAAGACACGTGGTGTAAATATTATGCTGAATGTCAAGATTTTTTGTGGAGGTTGCAGATAAAGAAATTACCTGTTAAGGCAAATATGCTTTATAAAAAGAAAAATGAAAGAATATGCTTATACTTGCAAACAGAACACGTTTCTTAAAATGTGAGAGTTAAAATTAGTGGAATAAATTATTTACAAAAATTTTTATCTGAAAATGTAAAAAATTATGAAAGATATAAAAATGGACATGGTTGAATATGGGCATTATGAAAATATAGGTAAAAATGTGAAGGTAGATTTACATTAAGTGTTTTACATAATTTAGGTAATATGGAATGAAAGAGCTAATGAAATTATGTGTAATGGAAAATGGGTATTGTCACTTATACAAAAAAAAAATAGATTACGGTTATGGAAAAAGGAGTGGGCATCGATATAAAATAGCAAGTTTTGAAGTTTAAAGTTTGAAAATTAATCAATATAATTAAATAAATAATGAATGAACCTCTTCTCTTTTCTATTTGTGCTCTGTTAGATCTTTTACATCCACCTAAGCTACCACCAACTCAAGCAAATGGGGTCCAGTTTAACATCTTATCCAAAGGACAGCATACTCAAAACAGCAGCACCTCTCCACTGCAGTGTCACTAACTTATCTAACCTGGCGGTAATAGAACCCACTGCCTTCTGCAACAAAGAAAAGTGTGCTACCTCTTACGAGGAAGCAACTAACAGTGTCACTGGCACAACAGACAAAACATCTCTACTTTGGCAAGATACCAGGAAAGCTCTACCGAACATCTGTTGCTTCTCACCTTTTATGTGCTGCCCTTTTATGAGCAACCACACGCCCCATTTACAAATAAATGAACATGATCATGACAGTAAACACATTATGGCTGTCCCAGTTAAGAATTTCTACCTGCCGATTGAACTGTGCTGGCATTTGTTACACAATCATCACAACAGAAATAAGTCATTCTTTAAGCATTAGCTATAGGGATTCTAAATGCAACTCTGACTGGCCAGTAAAATAATTCACATTTGAATGTGTAACTTTATTCGATTTATAAAGTGTGGAGTTCCTTATTAGTAAAGCTGCACCCAGGATAACTATGAGAATAGCTCTATTCAAGGCAGACTCCATTTGAACCTAAAAAAAACAAGATATGTAAGCACAATTGCCATTTCTTTATTACATTAAACTGCTTCTTTCTCTTGTTTATCATTTCCCCTTGAAGGGGGTATAATAAACTCCCTCACCTTCTGGGCCCAAAAGATCTCCCCTTTTGTATCCCAACCAGCTACAGCAGCCACTGGCAAAGGAATTCTCCTTTCTCAACTTGAATATGATCTCCAACTTTTGCGTCTATCTTCAAGAAAAACACTGCCACGCTCCATAATCTCTTAATAGTACATGCCAATTTGCTAGAAACTCGCCTCTCTCAGCACCATTGTTATCACCCTAACTAAGAAATTGAATGATGCCATAATAAAATTAGTTAGTGGTGTCAGTCTGAGTGGGACCAATGTGTGTCAGACTGGAAGGATATGGTAGATGGCCTTGCCTATTTTACCATGGATGGCTTACAAGTATCCCTTCATAGCTTTCGCATACTAGCAACTTTCTCTTCCCCCACAGTGCATTTTTTGGCAATGTCTGCCTAATCAGGCCAAAGACCTAGTAGATACAAATGCTAATCTTCCAAATCTTAGTGCATTTTAATTCTGTAAAACAGGGGTGTTTGCGCTGTCACTGAAATATGACTCCAGATCAGTGACAGCACTCCTTACCTGACTTCTCTACCTACCATTCATTTAGATCTTCAGATGTAGCTAGCAGTAAAGCTGGTGAAGGCATGCATCTTTATCTGAAATACCAACATCCATCAACCAGGCCAGTGACCTCAAACTACTTCACATCCTAACATCAGTTTAAAATAAATAAACAAATAATTAAATAAATACCCCCTGATGATTAACAGAACCCCCATTCACAGCACCCATAAATCGTCATGAGCTGTATCTTAATAAAACTAGAATACCTAAATCAAATTTGGCTTTGTAATAGGTAGATAATGCCTATTAAGCCTAGATAACTTCTTTGAAAACGAAACAGAATCGGTAGATAAAGTTGACTCCATACACAAAGCTCTACTTTATTTAGCCATGGATTCTGACACACCATACTCTGGCATCAACGAACAGGTCAAACTCAATTTAAATCTTTGCAATGCACCAGACGGATAAACCGCTCACTGACAGACACCACTTGTCAACAGCATGTTATCCTCCAAGAGCTGTACCACAAGGCTCTGTTTTGCGACCATTGGTATCTACACTTCCATATCAAATCTAACATTAAAAGCCTCTGGCTGACCAAATTAATGGTCAACTGCAAACTCCCTGAGGATATCTGGAGGTTCCAACTGGTCCAAACATGGGCACCTTGCAGCATCAGGATCACACTCTACTGCTGAATGCTAACTGTAGCACTGTACAATCTGGGAAACAGGAAGGTCTCACACACCTTCTACATAAACGGCACCTCTCTTAAAACAAACACTATCATTACAGACCTAGGCATTTAGGTGCAAAACTCTACTTTAACCACCATATATCCACCATCATTAGGGAAAGCCTTTTACCTTGCCCTACTGATTACAAAAGGCAGCGTTAAGAGGTCAAAGAGGTCATCATTCCCTATCTTATCAGTCAAAGAGGTCATCATTCCCTATCTTATCAGTCAACAGGGCCTGTACTATTTTACAAGGTGATCTTTTGTATATAACTACCCAAACACATTACCAAACTTGAAAATCTCTAGCGATTCTTCATTAAAAAAACTCTTATGTTACCTAAGGTGTCCAAAAGCACTCCTGTTTCTCCATGTCTGTCCTGCAAAGACGTAAATGACCTAAGCACACGACTTACATATCTGCAAAACTGGTAACACAAACAAGATCAAGGGACCTAAATCTTAACTGGAATATAAACCAGACTTGCTGCTGTGAAATCTCTCTCCCAAAGAATTCCCCATTTCTGGGACAAAGTTGCACTTTTTATGAAGCAAAGCACATCCCCATCTTCAATTCTGATAGACAAATATATAAAGAAACGGCAACTTATCTCAAGACTAGTCACCTTTGCCTTTATTGCATATGGGTAGGGGTAGTAACCAGATGGGTGTAACAGTGGGAATTCAGTTGTTAGGCTTCAAAACACATAAGTGGGCTATTAACTAACAGCAACCTGTAAAGCTATGGACCTATAGCAATGAACAGGTACATTCCTGTGCATATTAACAATTGCTCCTGAGTATCCTCCTCCTGTATCTTCAATCCCTTTTAATGATCACAGATGCCTTTCTAACCATAAAAGGGGCTACCTTAACAGATAGACTTATTAATGGGCAGTGGGACAAGCAAGCACTCCCACTCCACTGAAATGTTCTGAAGTGAAGGGCTGCATACCTAATAATGCATTTTTCTGCATTTATAATCAAGTGCAAATAGACTGGAGTTCTAGATATACCTGTATACAGGTGAGGGGCCATGTTAGAACATTTAGAGAATATAATAAATAGCCAATTCAAGGAACTAGAGACATCTTAAATGCATTCATAAAACTGGAGTTATACCTACGATTTGGTAGTTTAGTTGATAAAAGAAACAATGTTATAAAACATCTTACAGTCACTAAGAACCAAGACAATAAAAATTACTCTTTCAAAATGATCAGAAAACATACTCATTCAAAATTCAGTAAACTTTGGAGGTATTACAAAAAAAAAAAAAAAAACAAAAGGCCAAATTCGATAAAGCCTATACTAAGGGTACACTGCATGTATTCAAGAACATTCCTACCACATTTTTTGTGCTTTCTAGTCACTCAGAAAGATTAAACTAAGTATATAGTCTACACTTTGTGGTAACCTTTATGAATCCCGGTCAATATTTAAAGCTGCAAGAAAATCAGTAGGAAAACTAAAATTAGGAGGAAGAAGGTGTGAGTTATGCCTGTGTGTGTCTGTTCACTCAGAACAGTGCACACGATGTACACTTAGTGCAGACGTTACTGAATCCCAGGGACAGTAACCGCAGCTGGCTGGCTCTACAGGAAAAATGTAATATACGGGTGTTGCACTAAGTAGGTTGAAAGACAATGGACTATCAAACACAATGCAGCCTTTATGGCATACAAGTTAACAGACTCAGTAACTCTGTTAGGAGAAGGGTATATGGTGGTGGTGGTGGTGGGGGGGGTCACTTGCATGAAAGCCTATGCTAAGAAAACTTGCCAGCTGGCAGTATCAGTCATAAACGATTATACAGTTTGACTGGAAAAAATTCAAAAAACTGACAACTGCATTTTTGTAATGCAGGCTAGATAGCCAAAAATTAGGGTGGGGGTGATGGAGCAAAAATGCCATGGATGATTGCGTATTCCACTTAGACTTGAATTGGGGGGAAATCAAGCAGGTCATTATATATTGTATTTGCTTTAATGAGAACCAGAGGACACTGAGGGTATTAATGCATGGAACATAGGGATACCAACATACAGATTACAGTGGCGAAGACAAACCATTCTCCTTACGTTACAGTTACCGCTCAAAATGAGTATACATGGCAAATGCAGAGACAACCCATGCACAATGGTCTTTTGTTTCAGAGTTAAATAAAGAATGGAAATAAATAAAAAAGGAAAAAGTCTGTTATACTATGCGTTTTGTATATTGTGTTCTTTTTTGTATATTTTCTTTACAGATCTTGAGCAATGAGTAGAAATATTCTAAAATGTCTCCTTGTGTTGTGTAAAATACCTAAATTAAACATATTGTATCATTATATTCATATTTATTTGCTTTTGCTTATCGTGGAGCTTTTCTCCCCGGCCCTCCATGAAAATGGACATGTTTACCAAATGAAAAAAAAAAAAAAAAAAAAAAAAAAAAAATAAATAAATAAATAAAATATCTTGAGTTATAAATTCCACCATTTATTAATTCAAGGCCATCCACACAGTGGATGCATTGCCCAAGATAAACAACACATTCATGGTCCTTAATGACAAAATCTCCAGTCCATAAATCAAACAATGGGGCCAAAGACCTGGGTCAATTTTACGGGTTAGCCCGAGCAAGTCTGAAAACAATGTAGCTTGCAATTAAGTATAAAGTTTTGCTTTATGGGGGAATCAGATTAAGATAAAACCCAAACAATATGTGTATCTGACTGTGAAGAAAAGTAAATGAAAAAAAAATCACGTGTTTTTTTTTTTTTTTTTTTTTAAGGGATTGGGTGGTGGGTGGCCTACTATCACAGGGGAAGTTTAGAGTATTTTATCTAGTAGTCACTAGAGGTCTTTTCTGTGGTTTAAGGAAAGGTCACCATGAAAAAGTCTGAGAAATGGTGGGCTAGGCATTCCTTCTACAGGTAATTCTAAAGCCAGTCAACTGCATAACTGCTGCTTTTGACAGGCAATGTGTAGATGTGAAGAATCTGCATATAACTTTGAATCCAATATTCTACTAAAACTGCAAGAAGGTAAGAGACTTTTATTTAAGTGTTACCAAATTCCCCCAATCAACAGCAAAAAAAGAAAAAATGCAGATACTATCAGCAGAATGAAGTGTTACGCTTATTGAAGGGGTCCCTGTTGAACTGTAACATTAAGCCTTTTTCATATACACAAGCACTTGTTTTAGACTCAGCTTGGCTCAAACAGAGAGCTCTACTACTCCTCTAATGTCATGTGTTGTCCCCAAGGTATACTGAAGGAATGTTTTAAAGGCAACCATGATTCGTTATCAGTTCTAAAGTCTGGCTACCTTCGCACTGTTGATGTTTTATTCTGAAGCTAACAGTACAGCACTAAACACCTGGCTCTGCTACAAGATACTTATCCTAAAACTCTTCCATTCAGTTGCTAATGCCAAGAAAAAGGAACATGCACACTAAAGGCTATACTTGCCTAATACCAAAAGGTAGGTACAAGGCTATATGCCCTAGGGCCTATATATGAGCCTAGCCAAAAAGATACCCTGGCTCTCACCACCCAAGAAAATTATTTTCCTGTACCCCTGTCGACCATTTCATACCATACAGTACCATGCCATAACATACCATACCATACCACATCCCATATCATGCTATGCCATACCATACGAAAAAGTCCTAGTTATAACTGTATCGCATGAAATCCTACAACCTACTGAGGCCTTACCTTAGCTTTGTTCTGTACTGGGAGATATAATTTAAATTCTGCTGGAAGTTCATCTTCAGAGTACAGTCGGTCAGAGAAATAAACTCTCCGAATACGGCAATTTGCATGAATCTGTAAAGCAAATTATAATACCACTTTCAAATACGGTTTTACATAATTGGAGAAAAACACACACACACACACACACACACACACACACACACACACACACACACAGCCATACAAATCTACCCAACCCACACATCAAACTACAGTGAACATAATTAAAAAAAAAAAAAAAAAAACATTATGGACTACTTGCATTTGACTACAGACAATACATAAACAATTCTTATTTAATTATGTTTGCAGACTGGGCTTACTTCCTACTCGACACAGCCCATTTAGAAAGGGGATCCATGTAGAAATGCCCCCACAAACACATAAAAGTAGAAACACAAATATAACAGAAGTAAACTACAAAATGACTATTCCCAAAAATGCATACATCTATTGGGCTGATTAAAATAAGATGCATTAAAAACATTGCTTAATGAAGAATACCACATGCGTAAAATAAAATTATATACCCAAAACTGAACTTATTTACATTTAATCTAGAGCTAAATCAACAGAAAAATCAGATAATGGGGGAAGGGCATAGATAAAGCTGTTCAGCAGTCAGGGATGGAAATGAAAAAGTTGTGTATGTAACTTACCATAATGATGTTTGGATAGATCACTGCTGCAGTAATTCTTACAAACAGTCCCAGTCTACAAAGCAAAAGCTCCTTTCTTACTTGCCTCTGAAAATTTCTTAACCTGCCATCTCACTGTTCAGATCTCAGTCATGTTGCACTAAGGTGGAGCAGAAACTCTCAGAATACAGACTTCTAAACCACTCCCACAAACGAGCCAGGAGGGAGTGGACAGTACATTTAAGGCAACGGTCCTATTCATTCAGATCTTAAATTACACCAAGTACACATGTGTATGTGGTATGAAGAGGTCGCTCATGCTCCTGGATGGTCAATATCAAAGGAATATACGAGTAAGAACTGTGGCCCTAAAGAAAGGCCTAGACCCAGACATCACTGAATACTGTAGCAACAGACTACAATTTGTATGTGAAGTTCATACAGCTGTTAAACAAATTTCATCTAAAGAGGCATTTTAAAAAAAGTGCCTGACAGGTACTCACTGCCCTTGCTGAGTGAGCACAGAAGGAAAATGTTCAGTGTTTCTTACAACAGGATTTAATGCCATTGGTCAAGAGTTTACAAAAAGCCATTTTAGAAACATTAGAACCCTTTTTTATTGCATCTTTCTTTAAGCATCTGGTCCTGGCCATAAAAATGTTTGCGGATATACATACAATACAACAAATAAAATGGTAATTATGAAAGATCATGTAGGTTGACAGAACAATGGAGGTTTGTCTCGGTTTCTACCTTAGGCATAAATGATACGTTAGCATATACCGATACATACTCGGTGGAAAATTAGGTACAGAGAACTGACACAATGTCTGCAACTCAAAATCTTATAGTGGTGGCCAAAGGTCTTACTTGCAAACAGGCTAATGAATGAGCAAATGTGAATATCTGCACTAGCTTGGTGGGGTGCAAAATGTCCCTGGCCATTACTAGAATTCAAATACCCATAGAGTTAGAGGGACTGAGTCTGGGTGAGGCTTACAGGTCGGGTGGGTCAGGTGGATTCTGCAGCACTTCAGATTAGGCATACAAGGTTCCTCATCAGCATGAGGCCTGAGAAGAAACCACATCTGTCAAGGTCAAAAGGGAGCTAGGAGAATGAATTTGGACTTGATCTGTCTGGCCTTCGATATGAACTTCAGACTAAGACTGACAGGAAAGTATAGAGCAGACCAGAGGGCCATTTCTGGATGACAGAATCCCAGAGATGTTACCCAATGAGAGGGAAATGGGGAAAGTAGTTGCTGTACTTGATGCAAAAACACAGAAGCAAGGCTTTGCCCAGTGAAGGGAGAAAGCCCCTGCAACTGTGAGACCACTTGTGAGGCAAAAGTAAGCAATGTTTGTGGCTGTGTACTAGAGATTTGGTTTTCCCAGCAATATGGGTGCAATCATTTGTACGATATTTCAAGAAATATAGACTCTAATGCACTAGCTAAGCATGTAGCTATGTTTAACCATACGCACACTTACATTTTTGGTAGTGGAAGTGTTTTTTAGTAAAAAAAGGGGGGGCATAAGGAATCAGACTGAGCAAGTGGAATTAGAGTGAATCATCAGAATGAGAGCCACTTGGGGGAAGGGAATTAATGATACAATATCTATAAAACCGGTGCTGCACAGTAAAGGAATACACAGATGAAGTATAACGTATTCTACTGTTCTGTGTTTTTAAATGAAGATTTACATGTGTAATTGAGATGATGTTCTTATTGGCTGTTTTTACTTTAAATATGTGTAAACTAGATTGTTTGATTGTCTGATGAAGCAGCTGTTCAGGCTGCGAAAGCACTCACCATTAAAAAAAGATAGTGCCTTTATCTTACTACTGGCTTTGGATCATCCTTTTCATTTCTATTTACAGTCAAGAAACTGCCCTGATGATACAGGGCTTTACCATATCCCCAATGCTCCCACACAGATAGTAGGGATGAGTTCTGACCCTTCTTTTTAAAAACAAAACACAGTCATGCTGTCAGGATGGCTGGCTATATCACCCTGGGGCAGGATGTCCCAAAATGCCTGCAGAACAAGAAAGACTGCCCTCATCTCCAATGCATTAATCTGTAGACTGCCGTTTGTCTGTGATCATACACCTTGGACAGACTGGTCCTGACAATGTCCCCCACCCAAAACTTAGTGCAGAAAAAGCTTAGGTAACCACCCCCAGAAAAGTGGTACTATGAATGGTCTGACAAGAGTTAGGCTTGGTGAGTTAAGCCTCCATTTTAAATGCAGTTTGCAAGCCTAAGGATCATGATGAACTAAGACACAACTCTGGGATCTGCCAACAAGGACCACTCTTGTATGCTCCATTTCAAGGTCCACTGCAAAACTCTCGTGTACTGGCTGTTGCAAAGATCCACGTAAATCGGCACTTTCAGGAGACCCGGTGCACGGAGGATGACAGCATACCAATAATTCTGTTTCACTACTTTACATACTTTGCAAAACTCCATTATGAAAAATGAAGCAAGAGACAATGATATAATCAGAATGCGAAAATCACAGCACAGTCATACCTCTATTTCACTACTTTAGATAACACAGCAAAATCCCTTACAAAAACTGAAATAAAAGAAAACAAAACACTCAAGGGTGAGAATCAGAGTAATGTGATAGTACTTTACATGACTACAAAAACTCCCTTTATAAAAACTGAAAGAAAAAATGTATAAATATGTGACAAAGCAGTACTGAAAGAAAAAATGTATAAATATGTGACAAAGCAGTACATCCATCTCATTATTTCACAAACCTACCAAAACATTGCTAAAAACATGAAAGAAGAAGCAACAAACTCAGACTTTATAAATACTAGTAAAACTAAACTCCTACTTCAGAATTAATCCTGAAGTGATTCATCTACGTGTCTCTGAATCAGAAAGCTTACATAATTGGAACATCTGCACAATTGCTCCCCCTACTAACCCACACAAAACTGTAGCACACATAGGTTCATAGGTTCATACTAGGCTATCTGCCCTAGGGCATTTATAAGCCTAGCCAGAATGTGTTTGGCTTTCGCCACCCATTTTAAATTTATTTTGCCATGCCCTTTTTCGAGGTTAGTATACTGTGCCTCTGTCTAACAGTGACACAGAAGTGATACCTGGGGTAAACCTACGATCTCCCATCCACTCATCAAGATTCCTCTTGAAGAGAGTCAATGAGGGACTCTGCCTAACCTGGACTGGGATTTTATTCCAGAGTGAAGGGAGCCTCTGGGTTATGAATCTGTCCCTCCAGCATGTCCTATTTATTTCAGTGCTGAGGTTCAAGTCTCTCGAGCGAGTAGCTCGATGGGATTTGGATTTTCTGAGGTGCAGCATGTCCATTAATTCCAGGTTGGACATGGCTTTACACGTCAGGCACAGATTGCCTCTGAACAGGCGGTATGCCACTGAGTAGAGCTGGAGTTTCTTTAACTGGGCAGCATATGGCATCTGTTTGAGCCCTTTGATCCTCTTGGTGAGGTACTTTTGGGGTCTTTCCAGTTGCTGCAGGTGTCTGGTAAGGTACATCCCAAAAGGGGCATTGTACTCAATTATGGGCCTGATGAGGGATGAGTAAAGAGGCACAATGACCTCCCTGATCTAGATGTGAATCCCTTCATGATTAGGTGGGCTATATAAAATGTTTTTATAACCACTTTGGCCACATGGTTGTCAAATGAGAGATTGCTATCAACTTGGGTCCCCAGGTCCCCAATTACTTCTTCTGTATTTAATGGATTACCACCTATGTGGTAATTTGTGGGCACTTTGTTTTTGCCAAAGGGGATGACTATACACTTTTTCGCATTTAGCTTGAGGCCATGGTTCTGGCACCAGTTGTCTGTTTCTATGAGGCCCTTTTGGAGGATGCTTGTGTCGGCTGGAGAGTTGATTATGGCACCCAGTTTGCAGTCATCTGCGAACTTGGTCAGCCACAGTCCTTCCGTGTTGGCCTGTACCTCCGAAAAATATATACCGAACAAGAGAGGTCCCAGGACTGAGCCTTGTGGGACACTACTTGTAACTAGTTTGGATCTGACATGGCTCCAGCAATTCTAACCATGTGGGTTCTGTCCTTGAGCCAGTTTGCAATCCATCTAGTGACATAGGGGTTTATATTTAAGCTGGTGAGCTTATCTATAATGCCCGAATGGGATATTGTATCGAATGCTTTTGCGAGGTCCAGGTAGGCTGTGTGGACCCCCTTCCCCTCGTCAATCGCCTTGGTGACTGTTTCAAAGAAATCGATCAGGTTTAAAAGGCAGGATCTGCCCTTAAAGCCGAACTGGGTAGGATCCAGTGTCTGTAGGTCCCCAATATCTTTATTTATGAGGTCCATGATGATCCTTTCCATAGCTTTGCAGACCAAGCTAGTCAGGCTTATGGGGTGATAGTTTCCAGGATCCGTTGAGGCACCACCTTTATGGAGAGGGACCACTGTTGCCGTACGCCACTCTTTGGGCACATATCCTGTAGTAAGGCTAAGACTGAACAGTAGTTTTATGTTTGGGATTAGCTCTTGGAGTTCATGTAGGACGCAGCCCGGGACACCGTCTGGTCCTATTGATGCTGTTTTTTTTGCTTTGGAGAGGGCGGCTCTTACCTGAGCATCTGAGATGTCAGGGTGGCGCAGCACTCTGCTGGGATAGATATTTGCCCTTTTGGTGGGGTGGGGGGGAGAGAAGTTTGCACTGAACCTGTCAGCTAGGATGTTGGCAATGTCTGTGGGTTCAGTGTATTTTTTTGTCATTTTGGACTAATTCTGAGCATATCTGGGAATTACCACACAGGTTCCTAACATAACTAAAGAAAGCCTTGTGATTATCCTTAGTGTCCTATGCAATTTTTCTCTCGAAGCTGGCCTTAGACAATTTTATGAGTGCCCGTAGTTTTTTGCTAATACTGATCAGTGATGCCTTCCCTTTTTGGGGGAATGCATCCAATGATGCACGCACCCTGACACAACACAAGAGAACACAAACCAATCACATGCATGGGTAATTAATTCACGAGTACTGCCAATTCCCCAGATACACATCTTTAGAACATGAAAGGACACCACAGCTTGATGAACACCCACACGGAGATGGGAAGGATTTGCAGAATTCACATGAGGCACCCTAGCAGCGACCTACAGAACCAAGCACTGCAACACAGTAGCACTAACCACTTAAGTAATATATCTGCAGAAAAATCGTACAAGTTAAACAGTCTCAGCCAATCTGTACTATAACCACAAAAGCCAGAATAAGAAAAACGTTATGCACTTAAAGATCCATCGGTGTTGTCTTTCGCATACTTCCTCAACCTGTGGGTTTCAGATAAGACCTCAGATCAGACTCGGCTGCTTTTCAAAAGCTTAGGCTCCGAAGCTCGAGCTCCACCCCTACCCATAATTCCTCATTCCCCCCCCTGGTTACCACAGATCCAGTTTGCTGCTACCATGTTTGCCAACAATAAACCATACAGGCAAAGTACAACTAATTCTGACAGCTACCAACAAACAGAAAAAGAAGAGGGGCTCAACAAGGAACAGAGGTTCCTATAAACACATATCAAGTCATACCCAAAGGGACAGGGGGAAGGAGGGAGGGAAGGTTGATAAAGGCAACACAGATGGAACATTATGGTAAGTATATCCTCTCATTCTTCCTCAAACTGTGGGACAGAGCCCGCCGCTACAATGAAACCTTGGGTGGCCTTCAGGGAAGGATGTTCCGGAGCACTGCAAAGCAGCTCTACTTCTGGACACTATGCCCAGTTTGTAGTGGGAAATAAAAGGTGTGAGAATTAGACCAGGAAGTAGCTGAACAATTATCAGTTGAAACTTTGGCCCAAAAGGCTTGAGAAGTTGCCATAAATCTAGTAGAGTGAACTTTTTCGCCAAGGTAAAGAACACCTTTACATTCATAAACAAATAAAATGCAGTCCCTTAACCACTTAGCTAAGGTGGTCTTTGTAACTGGTTTGCCGTTTTTTGCATCCAAAAAAGATATGAAAACCTGGTCAGATTTTCTGAAAGATTTTGGTCTGTCAAGATAAAAATGCAACTATCTGTGAACATCTAACAGGTGAAGTATGCATTCTCCTTTGTTTTGGAAATTCCCTAAAGACCAGTAGATTGATAAATTGGTTTATATTGTTCTCAATTGCAACTTTGGGAAGAAAAGATGAACAGAATATAAAGTCACTCTTTGTGAAAAAATGAAGTAAGGGTATTTAGAGGGCAGGGCTTGCAATTAACTCATCTTGCAAGTGATAGCCACCAGAAAAATAGTCTTCCAAGATAAAAATTTTAAGTCTACTTGGCTGAAAGTTCAGAGGGAGGAATAACCACAGCCTGCAAAATAGTAGTTAGATCCCAAGGGGTGTTGGCTCTTTGACAAGAGGGCAAAGAAGTGCCTCTAAGAAAAGCCTTGCACAACTTTGAGGCTAAAGATGCATTTTTTCTTGCATGCAAATTCTAAATGGCAAATTCTAAGTGGCTGCCACCTGTACTTTTACAGTGGAATGACTGCCCCCCTCATTGAAAGTATAAGCAAGAAAATCTAGGAGTGCTGGCAGTAAATGGATCTAAATTCTGCTGTTCAGCCCAAATAGAAAATCTCTTCCATTTGCTCTTGTAAATTCTTCTTGTGGAAGATTTATGGGAGGAGATCATAATGTTACAGACTGGGGATGAAAGCGTGGCAGATTTAGCCATCATTTGAACTGGAGAAACCATGCAGCTAGTTTCAGAACTGGGAGATTGGAAAATATTTGCCCTGATGGATGGGATAGTAGATCTGGACGTGGTTTGAGCACCCATAGAAGACAAACTAGAAGAGATAAAAGAAAGGTGAACCAGATTTGCCAAGGCCAAAAAGGGGCAAGGAGGATCACTTTGCACTTCAACCTGGAGGCTTTCTGAAGAAACTTGAGGATTAAGGGGAGAGGGGGAAAGGCAAAAGGTAATCCGGAAGGCCAAGCATGGACCAGAACATCCCTGGGTGACTGTCCTTGAGGGGGAATCAAAGCGGTGAAGAACCTGATGCACCTCTTGGTAGGAAAGGAGAACAGATCATAGCAAGGTGGACACCATTTGCAGAAGACCATATTCGCCACTGAGTGGTTCAGAGACCACTTGTGCAGCATCACTACAACTCTACTAAGAACATCCAAATGTTGCGCTCCCCGGAATGTGCGTTGCAATCATAAAATGGTTGGCAGAAATCACCCACTGCCACACTCTCATTGCTTCTTGGCTCAGGTGGTAGGATCTGGTACTCCCTTGCTTGTTGATGTACCAAACTACCAACATTGTCCATTTGTACTGCAACTGGACCTAGACGAAGGATGCTGTGAAGTGCCTGCACTGCTAAAAAGACTGCTCTCATCCAAGACACTGATATGCAGGTTGGTTTCCTGCGACGTCCACGTGCCTTGGACCATCCAACCTAGGAAAGGTCCTCCCCCACCTTACCTGGGAGCCCATTCATGGTCAATGTGGCGTTTAGAGGAGGAAGAATAGAGGGGAGTCCTTTAAGAACCTCCAGGGAGTGAACCCACCAGAGGAGAGAATCTTTGCACACTTCAGATAATTTCACTGGATAGTTGAAAAGTGTATGAACTGGATTGCTAAGATCTACTGTAGGCTTATTATGTGCAGGCGTGCTGTAGGTAACAGAGTAATGGTGGCTGCCATGGAACCCTGGGCTTGAAGTACTAGTTTGATTGGGAGAGCTGTGATTGCCAAAATCTGTCTGACATATAGTTTTAGGTTTGAAATCCTGTCCAGAGTAAGAAAGGCCAAGGACTTGGACATATCCAAGACAGCCTCTGAAATCTATGCTCTGAACTGGTTGAAGCTGGGACTTTTTTAAACTGATTATGCCCAAGATAGGGGCTAGCTGTAACAGGTAGTCCCTGGCTTGAACGAGTAGTTGCCTGGTTGCAGCAGTTAGGAGCCAGTCATCCAGGTATGAAAAAACATGGAATCCTTGCAGTTTGAGATGAGCTATGACTACAGACATACATTAGGTGAACATCCTGGGGGCTGTGGTCAGACCAAAGGGAAGTGCTCTGAACTGACAATGACTGGCTCCTAGACTGAAGAGTAAGCAACTTCTGGAATGCCTGCCCATCTAGATGTGGTAGTATGCATCCTTCATGTTCACTGAGCACGTACAGTTGTTCATTTTCAAAAAAAGGTAGAATGGACTGGATCGTGACTATCCTGAACTTTGTACTTTTTACCGACTTGTTCAAGGATGTCAGATCCAAGATGGGCCTGAGGTCCTGTGTCTTTTTAGGTACTAAAAAGAACCTTGAGTAAACTCCTGATCTGAACTGATCTGGTGGGACCCACTGAAGGACTCTTCTGTAGCAGCTTTGAAAATTTCCAACTCCGCTGCCTCTCTCTGATTGAGTAGAACATCTGGAATAGACATCTTTGGTTTGGGGACTTTGAAAAGGGAATTAAGTATCCTCGGCATACGATCCTTTGCACCCATCGATCTGGCTAGCCAGGAGTCTAGGCATCTGGGGTGTAAGGATAAGCGCCTCCCAACTGCCTCCATAGGACAGTCAGGCAACTCCTCAGGAGAGCTGAAAGGGTCTGTCTGAGAAAGAATCCAGAGACCCTTGATTTTGCAGATCCCCTCTGCCACGTGAGCTGCGTCTACCACTGTAACAGTTTCCACCTCTGCCTCTAGGATTCTCCCTGCGACTTCTGAAAGGGGCCCTGAGATTTTTTTGAATCACAGCCCCCCGTCCAGATTCCTGAAAAAAAGGATCTCTGAGGAGGGGGAGAGGGAAGGAAAATGGATTCTGATGGCAGACTGTCTTTCTACGTTTCTCGCTGCAGGAGAGTGCGTCTTTAATGGTGGGCCCAAACAAAGATGGTCAAAAGGAGCACAGATGAAGGATAATTTGAAGGGTTCCACAAAATCACACAGCCGCAACCAGGCATTATGCCTTATGGCAATGCCGGAACCGGTGGCTCTAAAGATACCTTCTGACATGGGAGAGTAACCTCATGAATGCAATAAAGATAGACTGTAGAGTGGCCAATCTGAAGGATTTTCTTTCCTCAGACATGGACTCTGGGACTGAGCTAGAGAGTTCTAAATCCCTCTGTAGCCTAGTAAAATGGGAAAGGTAGTTTAAGGCTCAAAGTAAAGGTAGACAAAGTGTAAACTCTTACCAAATTTGTCCATAACTCCCTGTTATGGGGATGGACAGAGGACCTTTCCTGGGCCATCTCCTTTTTAGTGGCTGCTGCATAGCATCTACCAGGATTCCCTTAGTCCAATAGTGTCTGCTAAGGGGAGCACTGATAATTTTTCCCACACACTCAGGTACAGGTTCTACAGTGTCAGGATCCTTCTAAGCCCTGCTTGATACTAAATCAATGATTACATGCATCAGTAAGGGGTGGGTGACACCCAAGATGTAGATGGGCCAGACATGAAAGCCGCCAAAAACATTGATTCCTCCAGGGTCAGGTTTTGGGCAGACCATCCACCTCTCTGGTGCAGGATTTCCAAGGTGTTTCCAAGAGAGAGATACTCAGATGGAGATCTGGGGGACCATTCCCCTTCCTCAAAATCGGTATCTTCAGTGACCAATTCCTCTAGGGAATTGAAGTGTCTCCTCTTGCTCCTTCTCTTCCAGGGAATCTCCTCAGTGGGGTGTTCCAGGGTGACATCAAAAGAGATCTGGGGTTTCAAAGTTGGAAGTGCTTGTAGGCTTTGCTG
The DNA here is from genome assembly GCF_019279795.1 of Protopterus annectens. NCBI lineage: Eukaryota > Metazoa > Chordata > Ceratodontiformes > Protopteridae > Protopterus > Protopterus annectens. The sequence continues at coordinate 1,839,076,630 of NC_056741.1, forward strand.
GGCTAGCTGTCCCGTGGGGGGGGGGGCAGTGGTGAGGTCTCAGGCACAGTCTCCAAAGAGGAGAGAAGTGGATCTGAAAGGATGGGAAGGGAGGATCTCCTGGGCATGGAGAGAAACTTCTCCGCCCCCTTGAAAGCAGAATGGGCCGGAGAAGCTGAAGATCATGCCTCCAGAGCCAAAACTGCCTGGACAGATGACCCCTGAACACACCAAGCCCTCTGCTCCGAGAGGGAAGCCGGAGCCAAGCTGATGAACGCTGATGCTCTGAAGGAAGGCGATGGCCCAGAAAACTTCAGAGTCAAGGGTTCGGCTCAGAGAGCCGCTTTGCTCAGAGATAGTTGCAACCGAGCAAGTCAGGGTAGGTGCCAGGATTGAAATTCATCATTGGCTCTGGCACCTCGGCTCTCGGGGCATTCAGATCTGAGGCCTCAGAAACAGTAGGTTGGATCAAAGAAAGAGCTAGGGGTCTAAAGAGTGAATTGTCTACCCACAGTCCCGGTAAGGGATGGGGCTGGTAAGACAGTCATCTGGATGTGTGTCTGAAGGAACTTCATCAATCTGTCCACCTCTGACTTAGAAAGGCTGTCTGTAGACCAGACAGATGCTGCTGTGGAAGGTAGCCTTAACACAATCCTAGGGGGACCTCTCTATGTGAGGTGAACCTGTGGAAGGAGTAGAGAGTTCCTATGACAAATGAACTCAGGGCAGAGGAGAGGATTGTCTGGACTTGCTCAGATCTGAAACTCTGGGATTCAATGCCCTGGGAGCCTTGACTGGATGCTCATCTGAAGACAATGAAGCAAATGTCCCAGGGGAAAGTTTCCTGTGCTCCCCATCTTCACGGTGCTTCTTGGGAGGGAGTTGAGCCCCGTAGAAGATGATGAAGAACCTGCCAATGGGGCCGATGGAGATAAAAGGCCCATCAGAATGAGTTTGCTCCTTTCTTCCTTCTGTCGGATAATGCCTGTTGATGGAAGCCCTCACAGATAACATAGGAGGCATCAAGGTGGGCAGGGCCGAGACAATATACACACTCCCTGGGGGCAACAGATATGGGAATCTTGTACCCACAGGAAGTGCACTTTTTGAAACCTAATGGCTTCTCGGACATCACACAAAAAGGTAGAAGGGAAAGAAGAGAAAAGGGGAAAGAACAGAAGTTCCCATCAAGACTGGACCATTTATTTAATATACTGAGAGAAGGTAGTGTAGAATAAAAAAATGGAGGCTATAGCCAAAAAAAATTAGAAAAAGGAAATTCATTTAGCTTGCAGTTAAAGCCCAAAAACTCTTCACCAGAGCTAGAGATGACAGACCACAATGTTTCCAAAAGTGGCAAATGAGATCTGAGTAACTGGAGAGGGGGGCTGAGGCATTATGGGGAGGGAAGGAGCTCCAGCTTCAGAGACTAAAGCTTTTGGAAAGCAGCAGAGTCAGATCTGAGATCTGATCTGACAACCCAGAGGTCGAGAAAGAGGACATCAGATCACTACTTAACACAGTCTCTTATTAAAACAACCCTCCCCAAACAAATGCACAAAATTTCCAACATCAGGGGTGGGGGTGGGGCTTTACCATCCTCTCCCACAACAAGTCTGGGTTTGAATGAGCAACACTAAAAAAATATCCGAGGACACACCTAAAAAAGAAAAGAAATAAGCCTCACCTCTGAAGGTATTTTTTTTTCTTCATCATCTTGTCTTGCAGCTCCCATAGCAGGGTCATGACAAAGGGGGGGGGGGGGCACTTTCAATATACGTTCAGCCATAAGAAGATTTGCCACATTCTCCATCAAAACAGTAAGCATATTATTTTTAAACTTCAAAATGATTTTGCCAAAAAGGAATGTTTTGAAGACAGATGTCAATGATTTGTGCCTCTCCATATCAGCTTTCTGTCAATTATCCATATAACCTGTGCCACTCAAAGACAGTTAGTACTGTGCAATAAACAGCAAACGAGCAAGTATAACATGTAGGCAGTGGATAAGTGGTTTTCTTAAATACAGTATTAAAACACACTCACTCCGCTCCCCTACCCTGCCCCCAAATTTCACCTGCCCCCAGCACCTCTACCTTTATCCTCTACAAACCACACCCACCACCCAAATTATCCACTCAAACTCTCTCTTCCTGGAACAGCCCATTCCCTTACCCACCCACTCTTACCTCTAATTACTTCCCTTACCCCACCCACTCTCACCTCTAAATCACTTCACTAACAAACACACCAAAACCACCACCACAAACAATACTCTGTTCCCCACTACTTTCTTCAATTTTATAATCCTTGCCTGCTCCAAAACAAATATCATCACTCTTGCATCTTCAAACAGCTTAGTAACTACATAACAACTCCTAACAACCTCATTACATTATGCTTGAAAAACCTATATACATCTCCCTTCTACTACTATCACTCCTACTGAGTTCCTATATCTTCCACCTTACCCATCCCAATATTATCTATTATTCCCAATCCTTCCACACAACTAACCATCTGAACATACCTCTCCAACACTCACACACCCCAATTTCGCCACACCTATATCCTATAAATACCCATCTACTTTTTTCAATATAAACTTCTTACCTCACATAGATATTTCACTCCCATAATTACTAGAAAGTCTTCCAGTATCATAATAGAGTTCAATGTATACTCTAAACTCTCAAGTTACCTCCCTAACTTCACCCTATACACAATTACCAGTCTATAATCAGGAGATATCCATCCTAACCCAGGTCCCCCCTCCTCAAAAACTACTAAAAAGTCCATATTATTTACTGCTCTAAACTCCCAAAGCATAGTCAACAAAATTCCAAACCAGCATGCCTGGCTCACACACAACAAACCTGACATCCTATCCATATCTGAAACATGGTTAAAACCCCACATAAAAGACTCTGAAATAATCCCACCCAACTATTCTATTAGAAAAGACAGATCTCATAAAAAAGGTGGTGGTATAGCTCTACTATACTCATCCTCACTATCAGTTACTCCCTATAATAAACCTACTCCCCACTTTAACAATGCTGAATTACTAACAACACTACTACAAATCAACAAGCTCAAGCATATATGTATAGCCTCCATCTACATCCCTCCTGGTGATAATATTTCTACACTCAAAGACATCCTCTTCTGGCTCTCCACTAACATCAGCAACAAAACTATAATCCTAGGAGACATGAATATAAATTGGGCCTCCATTCAGTCTCCCTCAAACCCACTTAACATTAACCTCTATAAATTCTCTCAGCTCATCAATTCAACAAACCGCCCTTCAAAAAACCTACACAATGGCAGCATCCTTGACTGGATCCTAGTCTCTCACCCCCACTACTTTAACAGTGGTACTCTTCCTGATCCTCTTAGTGATCAATTACCCACATTTACACACCGTCTCCCTTCACCCCTTCATCATACCCATAACTTCATTACTACTCGTAACCTAAAAAACTTTAACCCTTCAGCTTTCATTAACTCTCTAAAGGCAATAAATTGGAATACTCTAAAATCATTTCCTCTAGATAATGCAGTCACCCATTTCAACACTACCTTCTTAAACCTCTTAAACCATCATGCTCCCCTAAGAACAAAAAGAATAAAAACAAAAACTGCCCCATGGCTTACAAAAAATACACTTGCTACAATGCGGCAAAGAGACCACCTCTGGACCCATTACCATAAAAATAAAACCCCCCTCATCCACAACGAATACAAAACACTTAGAAATAAAGTAAAGAAACTCATCACCACTGACAGACAAAACTACGTCTCCTAACTCCAAAACAACAATAAAACAAACCCTCAAAAATTCTGGAAAAGTATCTCCACTCTCCTTAATCCCAGTAAACCAGTTACCCCCACTCCCGATCCAAACGCTCTCGACATAGACCTGGCTACTCAATTTAACTCCTTCTTCATTGATTCTATTTCCAAACTAACCTCATCTTTCTCCGACATCTCCACTCCCTCTAAACCATCCCCACTCTCATATTCTTACCTTCCACCTTCAAACACTAGTTCACCACTTATCTCATCTTCCAATTCTACAACCTTCACCACCAACTCCACTCTTCCTCCTCATCTCTCCCACCTCCAAACATCCCCTCCCCCCACACTCCACACTTCTCACTAAAACCCATACCCACTTCTACCATAAAAAACTCCTTCTAAAACTGAAGTCTGGTTCAAATGCTCCCAATAATATTCTTTCACAACTCCTCAGCATAGCTGCTGAAGCCATTGCCTACCCCATTAGTATTTTAATTAACCGCTCTATCCAAGAAAGCACAGTTCCCCATATCTGGAAAAAGGCCTTTATCATACCTTTACATAAAGGAGGTAACAATAACAATGTCTCCAACTTTCGTCCCATCGCTATCCTGTCTCCCATCTCCAAACTCCTTGAAAAGTGTATCCAACTACAATTCCTACCATAACTCATTGATAACAACCTACTAACTCCCACACAACATGGCTTCAGACCAGGCCACAGCACTAGGACAGCCCTCCTCTCCTTCCTGGAAACAGTAAATAAAGCCCGAGATTCTGGTCACATTGTTTCTACCCTTCTACTGGATCTTTCTAAGGCCTTTGACACCATCTCCCATAACCTTCTTCTAGCTAAACTCTCTAAGCTTAATCTATCTCTTTCCTCTCTGAACTGGTTCTCCAGTTACTTATCCAACAGACATCAAGCAATAAAATGGAAAAAGGCCACCTCCTCATTTCTTAATACCCCAACTGGTGTTCCACAAGGTTCAATATTAGGCCCTCTCCTCTTCAACATCTTTATTAATGACTTCCGCAACTCCATCCCATTCTCAAACATCATTCAATATGCAGACGACTCAACTATTATTTGCTCTGCCACTTCAGCCCCTTTACTTCTAAAGCTAACTCAAGACACTTTTTCAACCACTGAACAATGGGTGAAAAATAATCACTTAGCACTCAATGTTTCTAAAACCAAATTAATGGTATTCACTCCCTCAAAAGCCACCCCTCTCAACACAAACACCTTCTGTATTTCTAGTCAAAACAACACAACTCTGGAACTGGTATCAGAGACCAAGCTACTTGGTGTCCAAATTGACAATCAGCTCAAATTTAATTCCCACATACAACTAAACATCAAAAAAAACCCATCAAAAATTAGGTATGCTCTACCATCAATACCATTATCTTACACCCCCCACTAAACTCACCCTCTCTACATCCTTTCTCATCCCCTCCCGTCTCTATGGATCTCCACTCCTAACTAATCTACAATCATCTCTGAAAAATCAACTCTCATGTTGTTATAACAAAATCGCCAAGTTCGCCACTAGCCAGAGGTTCTCTACTCACCACTGTTCCTCTCTCCACAAACTAAATTGGCTAGAACTACCCAACCACCTTATCTATACCCAACTCACTCTGGTCCACAAGCTTATTTTCAACCCCTCAATCTGTCCCTCCCTCTCCTCTGCCTTTAAAATGTATCTACCCAACAGAGTACTAAGGTCCAACAACCAAAATCTTCTCGAAATACACAAACCAGTTCGTCCACCAGGCAAATACCTTCTATCCTTTAGTCTGGCACGACTCTGGAACTCCCTACCATCACCCATTCATGTTACCCCTACTAACTCTACCTTCAAAAAAACTCTTCATTCATACCTAGCCTCCCAGTGGGAATGCTCTAGCTGCCACCCTACATAACTTGCACTGCTAACCTTCTTTCTCTCATAACTATATAGTTTACACTTTAAACTTCCATTCTCTCCCTTTTTGTCAATAAATAAATACAACAACTTTGTTGATCTATCCCCCTCAACCTGTTTGCTAATGTAGCCCATCACTAGTACAAAGCACACCCAATCCCACAAGGAACCCCTTAGTTAAGACTGAACACTGTTCATACAGTATTTGGGTCCCCTGTACATAGTTTGCACTAATCTTATCTTCTGTTTTTTGGACTTCAAACTACCACAGGACTGCCCAAAACATGCCCTTGGAACCTTGTCATATGATTTCTTCAAATATAAGAACAGTCACTTGGACTCTTCTCATCTCTAGATTCCTCTCAACTATCTGTCTCGCTGCAAACACTGGGTAAGTTGTGATACATCCTGATCTGAATCCCAACTGCTCATCTCCCATCCTACTTGTACCTACTCTGCATACTCATTTATCAGTCATATGAAAGTTGTTGCAGTGCGTCCATGAACATCAACATACTAACCATACATGGTTTTGGTAGGAATCAATCCATGCATAAACAACTACTCTAGATTTACAATGATGACACTGTTTATCGCAGAAATTGTCTCTGTTAAATGAAATATTTTATCTATAATTAGTATAACCAAAACTTTCATTGTCATTTTTGCTTTAGAAAAAGTATGTTTAAATGCAATGTTTCTACTAGTACTTTTGTACATACTGTAACAAGAGCTTTGATTGTAATTTTGTTTGTAATTATTGTTTTGTTTTTGGAGCTTTTCTCCCCAGGACTCCATTGAAAATGGGTTCTTCTAGGCCCAATGGACTATCCTGGTAAACCAACTGCAAATAAATACAATAAATAGGTGTTTATCAGCCACAGACCATAGGCACTGCGATGTTCAAGCAAGCAGTATGTTGTGCAGGTCTGCTGTTCCATATTTTGCATTGAATACAATTCAGCATTTATGCTAATGGAATTTTCTATAATAGCTAGACAAAACAGTCATAAATGGGATCCAAACTGCCATTCAAGACAGCACAGGTATTTCCACTTTACCTCCTATCAAGATGGATGATGCATTCTTTAAGGATCACCTATGAATTTAGGTGAATGATGAGATACTGAACAGAATAGCAGCTATTCTGTTCAGTATCACATCATTTCTCCTAAGCAAAATAGCAGCTATTTAGCCTTTCATCTCAAGAAGTAATTTTGCTATAATCAGAATTTTATAACAACCGAAGTAGTAGCACACTGAAAGATGTTTGGAAACAGTGGTCGGAGAAAAACTTGCCTTCTTTTTGTGTTTTTGGATACATCTGTTTGCCTTCAGTGACATAAAAAGAAGTTATGTACTCACCATAATGTTTCATCTGAGTAGGTAACTTCATTTGTCATCAACCTGTGGGTATCAGATCCGACCTGGATCCAAGCCAGCAGCTTTCCAAGCTAGAGAGCCGAGCTCCAAGCTCCTCCCCCTTATCCATAATACCCTGCTACCTCCTTCCAATCCTCAGATCGTGTTTGCCCATCTATATAACCTCAACGACAAAACAACCTGAAGAATCCTAACCTAAGGATTAACAAATAACCTGAAAAAAAACATCCTAGGGTTCAGGTAATCAAAGAACCAGGTTAGGGGTAAGGAGGGTGGCTCGGTTGATGACAAATGAAGTTATCTACTCAGATGGAACGTTATGGTGAGTACATAACTTCTTTATCTGAAGTAGGTAACTTCATTTGATCATCAACCTGTGGGACAGAGCCCCCAGTTACCAAAAAACTTGGGAGGTCCTCAAGGAAGGATATTCTGGAGCACTGCAGAGCCAAAAGCCGCCCTTCCTCTAGACACTAAATCCAATTTATAGTGAGAGATAAAGGTATGAGAGGATGCCCAAGTAGCCACAGATAAAATGTCATCCAAGGGAACTCTCGACCAGAATGCAGCAAATGTAGCCATAGTGCAGGTAGAATGAGCATGAACCCCTATAGGCTCTGGCAGGCCAGATAGTTTATATGTGAGCAGGATGCAATTAGAAATCCATCTGGCCAGAGTCACCTTCGACACTGGCTTACCCAAAAAAGAGTTTTGCAAAGGAAACAAAGAGCTGATCAGACTTGCAGAAGGCAGCTGTTCTGTGTAAATAAAAACTTAACCGTCTATGAACATCTAACAAATGAAGTTTGTACTCCCCTTTGTTTTGATAGTTAGGGAAAAAAACTGGGAGATTAATGGACTGATTGATGTTCGCCTCTGAGGCCACTTTAGGTAGAAAAGATGGGTTAGTCCTGAAAGAGACCATGTCCTTATGGAAAACAAGATATGGGGCTTTAATACAGAGGGCCTGAAGCTCAGACACCCTTCTAGGTGAGGTAATAGCTACCAAAAAGGCAGTTTTCCAGAAAAAGATTTTCAAATCAACAGAAGCTGCAGGTTCAAAAGGTGGTCGAATCAGAGCCTGAAGGACCAAAGTTAGATCCCATGGAGGGATGAAGTTCCTAATAGGAGGTCTCAAGAGAAAAGTACCTTTCAGAAAAGTCTTGCAAATCTTGGTGGAAGCGAGGAGATTGAGATTGTCGCCAATGTGAAAATGGGAGATGGCAGCCATTTGAAACTTTACAGTAGAAGAACTGGCCCCTTGCTGAAAGATATGAGATAGGAAATAGAGCACTGCTGGGATGGGAGCAGTGAAATGGTCCAAATTCCTATGAGATGCCCAAATGGAAAACCGCTTTCATTTACTATTGTAAACCTTCCTGGTAGAAGGCTTATGCGCCGCTACCAGGTTAGATCTAACCGTAGACGAGATACCGGGAGTCCTAGCAACTAAATGGAATTGTATCAACCAAGCTGTGAGCTTGAGATCGACCAGATTCGGGGGTTTCAATCCCGAAGGATGAGATATTAGATCCGGGATGGGATCCAAGATCCAGAGAGGAGCTATAAGATGAGACCGTAGGCATGGAAACAGGCTTGATGAGGCCAGAATGGGGCTATGAGGATAATCTTGTTCCCCAACCGACGAGCTTTCTGCAAGAATTTTGTTATCAACGGAAGAGGAGGATAAGCATAAAGAAGACCGGGTGGCCAAGCATGAACTAGGGCATCTCTGGGGCTTTCCCCCGGTGGGGGAATTAGAGCGAAAAACTCGCTGCACTTCACGTTGGAAGGCAACGCGAAGAGATTGCAGCAAGGCTGACCCCACTTGCAGAAGGCCTGCTTCACTACTAAGGGATTCAAAGACCACTCGTAAGGTGAGAGGATAGTTCAACTCAGTTTGTCCGCTAGGATGTTGGACCGACCCAGAATGCGCGTTGCTAACAGAAAACGGTTGGTGGATATCTCCCAATCCCAAACTCTCATGGCCTCTCAGCAAAGAGGGTAAGACCTGGTCCCCCCTTGTTTGTTGATGTACCAGACTACTGACATGTCTGACTAAATCGCAATAGTCCCTGGAGGGAGAAAGGCATGAAGGGCTTGCAACGCTAGAAGCACTGCCCTCATCTCCAGAACACTGATATGCAGAATGGTCTCTGAGTCCACGTACTTTGGACAGTTCTGCCCATGTAATGCCCCCCCCCCACCCAAGGTAAGTAGCGTCCGTGGTCACAGTGGCTTGGGGTTGCGGCATAAACGGTCATCCTTCCCGAAGCCCTCGAGATTGGAGCCACCACGAGGGAATGTCTGCAAACGCTGCTGAGAGGAAATGGTAAGTCCAATGGGTGGTGAAGGATGGACCACTGAACCCGCAAAGCCCACTGGAGAACCCTCATGTGCAAGCGAGCTAAGGGCGCGAGACTGAGTGCTGCTGCCATGGTCCCTAAAGCTCTCAGGAATAACTCCGCTGATGGGGCAAGTGACTGAAGGGCTAAAACGTGAAAGGTCAAACTGCAAAGTCTGTCTGATGTCAAGAAGGCCTTGGTCTGAAGCGTATCTATTCTGGCCCCTATGAACTCCAAGACTTGAGCTGGTTGAAGGGATGACTTCTTGAAGTTTATGGTGATCTCCAATTGGGACGCTAGAAGTAGGAAGTAATCGCTGGCTAAGCAGAGTAGATGCCTGGTGGGGGTGGTAAGGAGCCAGTCGTCTAGGTAAGGAAAAATCTGTATTCCCTGAAGTCTCAGGTGGGCCGCTACAACTTCCATGACCTTGATGAACACCCTGGGGACTTATGGTGAGGCTGAAGGGTAGGACCCTGAACTGGTAATGACTGGCCCCTAGCCGAAAGCGGAGGAACCTCCTGGATCGCCTGTCCATGAGAATGTGATAGTACGCATCCTTGAGGTCTATGGAGCACATCCAGTCCTTCTCCTGCAGCAGGGGCAGAATGGATTGAAGCGTGACCATCCGGAATTTCTCCTTGGTAATGAAGAGGTTTATTGTTGAAAGATCGAGGATCGGCCTTAAGTCCCCCGTCTTCTTTGGCACCAAAAAGAACCTGGAGTAATAGCCTAATCTGGATTGGCCTGGGGGGACGTGCTGGATGGCTCTTTTTTCTAGCAGCTTTTTTACCTCTAAAGCTGCTGCCTCCCTCTGACTGGGTGGTACATCAGGGAGGCTCCTCGACTGAGGAGGCAGGTTTATGAAAGGGATTGAGTAACCTCTGGATATTATTCGAAGCACCCAGCGATCTGTTGTTATGGACTCTCATTGGGCCAAGTGCTTCGAAACGCCCCCCCCCCCTCCCGACTGCCTCCAGAGAGGAGCAGCCGGGCAACCCTTCAGGGCTGCTGCGTGGGTCGGTCAGAAAAAGGTTCCCGCGACCCAAAATTTTTCGGCCCCCCTCTGCCTCTGGGCTGGCGTCCACCTTGTCCCCCTCAGCCTCTAAAGGACAAAGGGTCCGGAGTGTAACGGGACTGCTGAGACTTCTGGAACCACATCTTCTTTTGTCCTCTCTGGCTCCTGAAAAAGGACCTTTGAGGAGCCGAGGAGCGAACTCCGACAGCAGACGGTGTCTTCCCGTCTTTCTCGCTCTGAACCAATGTGTCACGGATGGTCTTCCCAAACAGGGTAGAATCGAAGGGTGCGTTCGCAAAGGACACCTTGAAAGGTTCCACAAAGTCACAAAGCCGGAGCCAGGCGTGGTGCCTTAAGGCAATGCCGGACCCGCTGGCTCTAGCGGCCCCCTCCGTAGCATGGGAAAGTAGCCACACAGACGTGTTTGAAACAGATTTCAGAGTGGCCATGCGAGCAGAGAAAGTCCGTTTGACCTCGGCCAACATGGACTCGGGGAGACTCAGAGTATTCTTTCACCAGATCCCGCTGAAGTCTAATTACATGGGCCAAATAATTCTGCGCCCTTATGGAAAAGGTTGCTGAAGCAAACATCCGCTTCCCGATACGATCCATCATCCGAGACTCCTCATCAGGGGGATGGATCGAGAAACCATCCTGGACAAGTTCCTTCTTGGTTGCTGCCGCCACCACCATGGCATCTACCGAGGAACCCTTACTCCAAGCCGTCCTAGCCACATGGGGACTAAGAATCCTTACTGGTCTCGTGGGGATTGGCTCTACAGTGTCCGGTTCCTTCCACGCCCTGGTAGTGATGAGGTCAACCAGGGGGCCGGCCGGAGGGGACACCCAAGAGGTAGACGGGCCTGCGAATGCCTCCAGGGACACCAACACGTCCAAGGAAGGTTTTAGGGCTGACCACCCCCCCTTTAGGTGAAGCATTTCCATAATGTCTTCAAAGGAGATGTCCTCGGGAGGTGACCTGGGGGAACCTTCCCCTTCTTCCAAATCGGTGTCCTCTGTGAGGGACTCAGGGGAGTTCAAGTGCCTCCTCTTACACTTACATTTGTGAGGGGCCTCCTCGGTGGGACTGTCCGAGGAGGGCTCACCAACAGGGTCGTGTTCCACCAGTGGAACGGGCTGGGGCATCAACGCAGGCTGGCCCTGGGACTGGATGATGGAAGACAAGCCCAGCTGCAAGGGAGTGGGGGCAGAATCCGAAGAAAGAGCAGGGGGTCTCGACCCTCTCCACCACGTCTGAAAGCATGGGGTGAACAAATCTCTCTGGGCTCCATGGTTAACACCCTCGGATCCGGCGCGGGGATCGGCGTCGGAGCCGAAGCGCTTGGACCCGAGAGGGAAGTGTGCCTCTGACCGAAACTGAGCCGAAGACACACTGGCCCCCTCGGATCTGACGCACAGCTCTCGGCCCCGAGAGCTCAGATCCAAAAAGGGATCTGACAAACTCAAGGGCATGGCTGGCGTCGAGGTAGCGATAACCATGGGCGCCGACTCCCTGGCTCAGAGACTCCTCAGATCAAAAGGCTCCGAAACCCGATAGTGGATTGGAGAAGGAGCTATTGGGGCAAAAAGTGGGGCTGAACTCCCCCCCGGAGGGGGGGGGGGAGCAGCACTCCCATCTGCAGTTGGGTTTGGAGAAAATGACACATCATCCGGTCCTTATCAGCGTCGGAAAGGCTACGGGTCGACCTAGAGGCCGCCGAAGCTGGCCGGAAGGGCCGCAGCGATGACCTTGAAGATGGTTGGGCCTCCTCCTCCAGCTCCTGTGAGAAGCGTGGAGAACGGAGCCGAGGGGAGGAAGGCCCGGAGACCTTCTGGGGTGAGGAGAGCAGCTTGGTAGGTGGGGCCGAGGGGGATGAGTCGGCCTGCCGCTTGTGGATTCTATGCCTCTCTTTCTCTCTCACCCCCTCTCTCTTTTCTTTTTTTTTAGAGTCCCTCTCTCCCTGGGAAGAAGTGTGAGGTTGAGTCCCAGCCAGGGGAGGGGAGATAGCAGGCTGAGCAGCCGCAGCCATGGCTGTAGCCACAGAGGGAGAGGAGGAGGAGGAAGCTGACTCCGCGGGTAGGAGACCCGCCAGAATCAGCTTATTCCTCCTATCCCTCAGGGCCCGGGGGTTAAAGGCTGCGCAAATTTGGCAGCCCAATGACAAATGCGGTACCCCCAGGCAGAGGACGCACAGTGTGGCCATCTTCTGGGGAAAGCTTATGGCCACACTCAGTGCAGTTAGAAAAGATGGCCTTTGGGGCCTCGGCCATGATTCCTAAACAAAAAACGCACACATGCCAACACAAACACTTAAGGGAAAAGGGGGGGTCTACAAGGCTTTAAACTACGAGGGAATGGTAAAACTCAGGCGTTTAAACTAAGAAACTAAACTATCCACACACACACCCAAAAATTAAGAAAGATTTTGAGAAAATCTACTTACAAATCGCCTAAACGCTAGGAGCTCGAGAAGCTCGTGCTTGACAAAGCCACGGCAAACGAGATCTGAGGATTGGAAGGAGGCAGCAGGGTTTTACGGGTAAGGGAGAGGAGCTTGGAGCTCAGATCTCTAGCTTGGAAAGTTGCCGGCTCGGATCCAGGTCAGATCCGATACCAACAGGTTGATGATCAAATGAAATTACCTACTTCAGGATCCACAGTTTCAAGGACAGTGTGCCCAAAAAAAGCCAAAATCAAGTAAAGAAAGGCACACAAGTGGAGAGACAGCACAATGTATTTAAAAAAGGCTTTATTCCACACAATAATAACACCAGTTATTTATTTATTTAAATTTGTTGACCGGGAGTGTCCAACTGGACGTGGGTCCATTTTCAGCGGAGGCCCGGGGAGAAAAGCTCCACAGTAAAATAAACAGACAGTAGTTACATTGGATTACATAGTGATTAACAATTTAACATAGAAATTACTTACAACATATTTACAGATGAAGAACATAGTACATCAGTAGACAACTGTACCAGACCAGTAAAATGGAAGAGTCGTTTTCTTCCAAACCAAGTCAGACATCATCAGATAACACACATCAAATTGACAAGTTCCTTTTAAAAATAAATTCAAAAAGTTTCATCCAATCATGTGAACCCAATTAATTAAGTCAATCAGAACCACATACTGAGTAGGTAAAACTCCAAAGTTCCTTTAAAATGTTTCTTGTGAGATGTCAAAATTTTTCACAAATACATTCACTAGTGTTGCTCATATTTTGAGCATACCTTAAAAACCACATGAACAATAATAAAAATAATATACAAATAAGTGATTCAGTAAAAAGTTTTATGTAGAAACATTGTTTAAAAAATAGAATAGTTTAACACAATATGAAAATACTACCATCTAGTGGCCAAAAGGTAAACCACATCCAAATGGCCGGGAACAGAACCCAGGTCTCCTGCATGAGAAACAAGAATTTGAAAGTACATAAAGTGCAAATTTATGATAAACTAACTGAATGTCACTATAAGACACAAAAAAGCATAAAATGCTGTAACCATATAGCACCAATACCTAACCTAACTGTTGTAGTAAATCTACATAAAAGCGCAACAAACTATTTTTTACAGTGCAATACAAGTTTAGCATAATTTCATGCTGGTGCACATTTTAACCAATAGGTTATAAAATCACTGTTTAGCTGCTCTAAGTTTTAAAAGAGGGGCAATGCTGATACACTCATTGAGTCCAGGTGGTCTCCCAGAATCAAGGGTAAACTATTATATTTTTTAAACAAAATGTTTCTACATAAAACTTTTTTACTGAGTCACTTTGTAACTGAGCCACTTATTTGTATATTATTTTTGTAATTGTTCAAGTGGTTTTAAGGTATGTTCAAAATATGAGTAACACTAGTGCATGTATTTGTGAAAATTTTTGACATCTCACAAGAAACATTTTAAAGGAACTATGGAGTTTTATCTACTCAGTATGTGGTTCTGACCAATTTAATTAACTGGGTTCACATGGCTGACTGGATGAAACTTTTTGAATTTATTTTTAAAAGGAACTTGTCAGTTTGATGTGTGTTATCTGATGAAGTCTGACTTGGTTTGGACAAAAACGACTCTTCCATTTTACTGACGTTAATTACTGTGTGGAATAAAGCCTTTTTTGAATACATTGTGCTGTCTCTCCACTTGTGTGCCTTTCTTCAGTGACATCCTATCACAGGCATGGTCTGAAGGACACACTAAAGCTGAAATTAGACAACTGGATACTGAGTGAGAAACCTCTGAGCATGCTAAGGCTACTCTACAGCTTTTCAAGTAAGGATTCTGAGATAACTACATTTAGCACTGAGACCACATTAATTCTGTGATTTGTGGTTATATAAGTTGTGCTGGTTTTGCAGCAAAGACTATAACAATGAAACAAAATACTTTATCAAACACGGTTAAAATTCATCAGATTTGACCATGTTCTGATTATCACAAATTCTGAGATGTTACACAAAGTACAAGTGAATTTTCTACTCACTGCAAACACATTGCTGTGTTCGCTTCTGATGTGCATTAATTTTCCAGATTTTCCATTGGCCCCGAGCACCACAGTTTATTTTTTAAAGGCTACAGTTTTATTCCTTCAGCAAGAGCTAATGTCAACTTGAGTGGTTGGGAGAAATTGTGAGGAAACATGGACTTTTACAAGACAAAGAAGCCACTTTAGTTGTTGAATTAATGGAAATGGTGTTCATTTTTTGACATCTGAAGGAGAGTACTACAAACAGTTAACTGGAGATGGGAGCTGCTTGTGCCCCTATGTTTGGTAATGCAGTGCTTTTGAGATGGGAGCTTGACATCTTGTTCAAATTTCCTGTTTTTGAGATGTGTGTGGGTTACTTCAGGTTTCTGGATGAGTTATTAGATCATGAACAGTCCATATGAAGCATTCGAGACAAATATACAAAAACCCTCATACTGTAACACATTTTCTTTTTTTCACAAGTTGCCACCCATTCCACCAAGAGAGAGGACTGGTGAAAAGCCAATTCATTAGAACTTCCCGGCTTACTTTGGACAACAACATGCGTCTTGAACAGTTCAGAAGTCTGAAATCGATGTTCTAGGATAGAGGATACCCCTCGCCATTGCTGGATATGTCATTCGATGAAGTGTGGGCTGGAAGAAGTAACTCATATGCACCAATTATCAAGAATGGGTTACAACAACTTGTGAAGGTAGACAAAGACCAAAATGGTCCAGGTTTTCATAACCACATGAACATGGTGTTACATTATACCCTGGATGCCAAAGAAATTGAACTTATTTTTTGTTAGAACTGGTTTGTGTTGTAGTGTGATGTGGAAATCAAAATTCATTTTGTGGACCCCCCCCCTTCACCTACAAAAAAAACCTAATATGAAATGCCTCCTTGAAAAAGCAGTGGCAGACAGTACGGGACTATCAAACACAAGGAAATGTGGACATTGTCACCAATGCTCATACACAGACAGCTGTTATCAAGGCCCTTTGTTGAACAAAATTGTTGGTATAATGACTGGCGGTACATACAACTGTGCAACATAAAGAGTGGTCTATCTGGCTACATGTACTTCTTTCTCTGCTTTTTACACAGATGAAACCAAAAATGCCTTGAATAAATGAATATACCAACACACTTACAGCATACAGCGACAAGACAAAAACAGTGCATTGGCAAGGTATTCCACTATCTGCCCAGAGTTCAATAAATTAGTTTTTTAGTACTTTAACAGTTTCAGGTGGCACCTTATGTTAGAGATGGGCAAAAAAAGAAGAGGTTATGTACTTACCACAACATTCCTTGTGTGTTGTCTATCTCTGCCTTTATTCTCACTGTTGAGTCAGATCCGATCCATCTCGGTTATTTCAAAAGCTTGAGGTTTTCAGCAAAGCTCGTGGGCATTTTTCCTTACCCATAATGCAACTCCCTAACTTCTTCAGATCATGTTTGCCCCAGACAACTCATATGGTGGTAACTGTCATCAGATATTTATTAAACAAAACATTATTTCTGAGGGTATAGAGTCCTGTAATACCAAATTAGTACTACTCGGTTTCCCAAGACTGTAGGCAGGGGGTATGGAGGGTAGGTTGCAAGAATAAAGGCTGAGACGGACAACACACATGGGAACGTTATGGTAAGTACATAACTTCTTTATGTGATGTTGTCAATCTCAACTTCATTCTCACTGATGGGACCTCGTTCCAAGCTACCGGATTCTTGGGTGGCTCACAGCAGAATATTCCTCAGAACTATAGAGCCAATAAATGCTCTACTCCTAGAGGCCAAATCCACTTTGCAAAGAGTAATAAAGGTATAAGAGTATGCCCATGCCGTGGGAGCACAAATATTATCCAAAGGTAACCTCACTTGAAAGGCTGAAAAAGTGACAACTGACCTAGTAGAATGAGCTTTAACAAGGCTAGAAAGAATTTTGCCCTTAGAATTGTAAATGAAGGATATATACTGTGAAAGCCATTTGGATAAGGTAACTTTGGACACTGGTTGGCCGTTTTTAATATCAGAATAAAAAATGCAGAGCTAATCTGACTTCCTGATTTCTGAAGTTCTGTGTAAGTAGACATGCAATTGTCTACGAATGTCCAGAAGATGCAGTGAATATTCCCATTTATTTTGGAAGTTTGGGAATAAAACTGTCAGCTCAATAGATTGACTGAGGTTACTTTCCCTCACAACCCTGGGTAGAAATGAGGGGTTAGTGCATAAAGAAACTCTGTCCTTAAGAAATAATAGGTACAGTGGATTGGCAGACAAAGCTTGCAATTCCGAAACTCTCCTTGCTGAAGTAATAGCCATTAAAAAGAGTGTTTTCCAGGAGAGATACTTCAGTTCACAGGTAGCAGATGGATCAAAGGGAGGAGAGAGAATGTTTGACAAGATGAAATTTAGGTCCCAAGGCAGTAACAGGGTTTTGTATGGATGTATTATTGTTGTTCCTTTCAGGAATGTCTTAAAGTCTGTGTGACATGATTCCAGAACCATTCCCTCCTATATGAAAATATGAAATTGCTGCCAACTGAACTCTAATAGCGGCTGCAGCAGCCCCTTCAATGAAAAGTTTTGCCAAAAATTCTAAAATAGATTGAATGGGTGCAGTAAAGGAATCTATCAGGTTACTGCCGGCCCAAGCCATAAAATCTCTTCCATTTACCTCTGTGCAATTTTTGTGTAGATGATTTATGGGAAGATAACAAAATATGTTTAACTGGAAAAGAAAGGGGAACCAGATTTGGCGGGGTCAATAGGGGGCAATTAGGACTGTCTTCTCCAACAAACTTGCTTTCTGCAAAAATTTGGGAATTAGAGGGATTGGTGGAAAAGCATAAAGAAGTCTCGGGGGCCAAACGTAAACAAGTGCATCAATTGGTGACTCCCCCGCATTAGTCATTAGACTTCATCAGAAAACAATGCATTCAACTATAAAAAACTTAACTATTAAAGACAAGTTTTTAACAGAAGTATATGTCTTTATTAGTCGAGTTTCTGATGTCACTTAATTGTGGGATGACGATGTAATTTCTATTGGCTTAGAGATATTTTTACACTGAAAGCTTTCTACAGTTGAATGCATTGTTTTCTGATGAAGTCCAATAACGAAAGCGGAAAATAAATTGTTGTTTACGCTAAAATCTGTACCTCTTGTTCTCAGTCGAAGTTCCAGTTCTTGTGGCTTGTTGTGATATTCTGGAAGTTTCTCTGTTTTTGTGGATTATCAGAAAAAGTGGTTGGAAGCCGTTGCCCTCAGGGCTTCTCGACAAAGGAGGTTATGATTTGGTACCCCCCTGTTTGTTCATGTACCAGACCACAGACATGTTGTCCAACTGGATTGCTATCATTCTCAGAGAGATGGAGGGAGTCTTGAAATGCTTGCAACGCCAAAAGCACCACCTTCATCTCCGGGAAGTTTATGTGCAAATGAGCCTTGTGTTGTTGGCAGATGCCCCGAACTGTGTTCCCTAGATAATGCCCCCCCAACCCTATCTGGGAAGCTTCCGTGGTCACGGTGGCTAGGGGTCGAGTGTGAATAAAGTGACAGCCTTGAGATACTAATGGACAGTAAATCTACCATTGGAGATCCTTTTTGCAAGAAATGGTTATGATCTTGTGCGTCACTGGAAGTTCTAGAATTGACCACTGTGTCGAAAGTGACCACTGAAGAATTCGCATGTGGTGACTAGCTAGGGAATGAGAACTGAAGCAGCCATTTTGCCCAGTACTTGTAGAACTAGTTTGGCAAAAGCTTTCTTTCTGATCAACAGTCTTCATAAAGTCAAAAGTCGACTTTGCCTTGTGGAAGTTTTGCTATTGTTGTTGTGTTTATCTCTGCTCCTATGAACACCAAGCTCTGACATGGCTCTAGAGCAGATTTTTTTGCAATTTATGGTAATTCCTAGGGAGGAATATAGTTGTAGAGTATAGTCTCTGGCTTGTAGAAGAAGTTGCTGGTTGGGAGAGGTTATGAGCCAGTCGTCCAGATACAGAAACACCCAGAATCCTTCGCCACTACTGCCATACATTTGGTGAACACTCTAGGGGCTGTAGTGACACCAATGGGCACAGCTCGAAACTGAAGTGTCTGACTCCTAGCCGGAAGTGCAAGTACCTTCTGGACTGCGTTTCCACTCGTATGTGGTAGTACGTATCCTGAAGGTCTATAGAGCACATCCAACTATCTTTTTTCCAGGAACAGAAGTACTGACTACAGTGTCACCATTCAGAACTTGGTCTTTTTGACAGATTTGCTCAGACTGCTGAGATCCAAGATGGGTCCTCCAGTCCCCTGTTTTTTCTGGAATTAAAAGAAATCTTGAGTAAGTTCCGGATCCTCTCTGGTCTGTGGGGACTTCATGGAGGACTCTTTTTTTGTTCTTTTAGCAACTTTTGAATTTCTAATGCTGCTTGTTCCTTCTGACTGGGTAGAACATCTGCAAATGACTTATTTACACGAGTGGGGAAGGAGAAGAGAATGACATATCCTCTGGATAGTATGTCTTACACCCATCTGTTGGTTATATTTTGCCAGGTTTTGCAGTGTAGACACAATCGCCCTCCAACTTCCTCCAGAGGCGAGCAATCGGGCACTCTTTCTGGAGTGCTGAAAGTGTCTATCAAAGAAAGATTCTCTGGAGCCTTGGTTCTACTGGCCTCCCCTGCCGAGAGGGTGGCATCTTCCATTATTGCTCCCCCTCTGCCTCTAGGGGAACTTTCATCCTGTGCGTCCTGGAAAGACCTTTGTGATTTTCTGAACCACATCTTCCCACTACCTCTCTGACCTTTAGGAAAATGTCTGGTAGGTGTGGAAAAACACACTCCAGTGGCAGACAAGGTCTTGCCCTTCTGTTCATACCTGGTAAGCATCTCTTACTTTAGGCCCAAAAAGAGAAGATACATCAAAATGGATGTTAATGAAGAAAGACTTGAAGGGCTCCGTGAAATCACAAAGGAGCATCCAGGCCCACTTCCTGAGAGAGATGCCTGAACCCATCGCCCCACTCGTTTCATCTGCAATACAAATATAAGCCTCATGGAAGAGCTTACGACTAAATTGAGGGTGGTGAGCGTGGACTATCTGCCACCGCTTCAGCTACAGCTTCTTGGAGGGAGTCTGAAAGTTCCTTCAACAAGTCCCTCTGTAATCTGGTAAAGTGGGTAAGGTAGTTCAGAGACTGCAAGGCAAGGTCGCTGACAAAAAGATTCACTTCCCATACCTATCCATGGTCCTGGAATACTTATCAGGAGGATGGATAGAGGAAATGGTCTCAGATAATTCCTTTTTAGTGGCCACCACCACGACCATGGCATCAGCTGCTACACCTTTTGGTTAAGAACGACTTGTCCTTTGGGGCAGTAGTGCACTTATTTAGCCTCCTAGGAGTAGGTTCTATGGAATCTGGGGTCTCCCAAGCCTTCCAACAGATTAATTCAGTAAGCTCATTGGAAGGCGGGATCACCCAAGAGGTTGAAGGGCGAGACACAAAAGTTTTCAGGTATACAGACTCCTCAGCTGAAAGGGAGGCGGACTGCCAGTCACCTCACTGCTTTAAAATTTCCAGGATGTCTCCAAAGGAGACATCTTTGGGAGGTTACCATGGGGACCCTTCTGCCTGAATGAGGTCAATATGGGATGCTGTGCTAGACTCCTCGAGAAGGTCAAGATGCTTCCTCTAGCAGGTCCTCTTCTGAGGGACCTCCTCAGTGGGATAGTCTGGGGAGGTTTCAGAAGATGAGGGTGGCCCCTGTTGGACATCCTGAGACCTGGGGTCTCTGGGGTCCAGTGGAGAGGGTATGTGAGAAGACAGACACCTGTGAAGAACTGGGAGGAAGATCTGAGAAAGGCTGTGTCTTGGACTGCAACTGAGTCAAAACCCTTCTCATAACTTCAAAGGCAATCTGCCCTTGCTCCGAAGAACCCCTTGGATCCAACAAACGGGTTATTGGGGCCAAAGGAATCTCTGGTGCAAGAGACTGAAGCTCCAAAGGAGAGGTAGGAGTTGAACTCACCCACGCTGAAGCACCCAGAAGCAGGTTCAGATATGGAGAGATCCTGACCGGCTCTGTGGACCCAACTGGTCCTAGAGGTCTCCTGCTCTGACTGGCAGAAACGCTCAGGGTAGACATTGGATCTGAAGAACCTATGGGTCCCATCGGAATCTTTTGGCTCTGAAACAAGGGACAGATTGGAGGAGAAGCAGGTGCCAAATGGGAGGGACTGTCCAATCAGATTCCTTTGGGTTCAGATCCAATAATAGCTTGGCCAGACCTGGTGTCTTTAAGCAGCCTCTGTACTACCCTATCCACATCTTCGTCAGACCAACTCCTGGTGGACCAAGTAGAAAGGGTAGGAGATCTCGACTTTGTCAAAAAGGATGATGGCAGCCAGGAAGGTATCGGTTCCAATGAAGATGAACGGCATTGACAACTGAATTCTGTGGGTGCCGAAGGTGTCAGAACTGAGGGTTCCCACTGTTCCAATGAAGTCTTGGATCCAGCGACTACTGTCTGTTCTGAGGGTTCAGCTGGAGCAGACAGTCTAGGAGCTTTTTGCTTCTGCTCCGAAGAGGACTTCGGTGCTGAAGTATGTTTTTGATATTTCTCAGACATGTCAGATGTGGTAACGGACTCAGGTGATATAAGCTCAGAGAAGGGAGTTTTCAGCAGTTCCTTCAAAATAAGCTTATTTTTGCACTCCATAAGCACTCTCTGGTTCAAACCATGGCATATGGAGCATGACTCTTGCAGGTGAAGAGACCCCAAGCAATACACACACACACAGTGTGTGAATCACTGAGAGGCATTTTTCCACACTACTCGCCCTTTCTGAAATCAAGAGATTTCCCTTCCTGTTTTTGCGACATTTTAAACAAATAAGAGAAAAGAGAAGAAATACGCCCTAACACAAGAATGCCAGAAAGTTCTCTAATTTAAACAGAGAAGAAAGATGGCAATAAAAAAAAAATAGGTTAAAGAAATCGTCCTCCAACTAAAAATGGATGACAAGGAAGGAAGGGGACAGAAAATAAAAGGTAAACGTCCTCCAACTTTAACGGATGCTACTTAGATGTCCTCTAACTGAAACAGTCACTAACGGGGAAAAGAAAAGGGCTAACACTCTCTCTAAATTACAGAAAAATAGGGTAAGGAAATATACAAGAGTATAATAAACTATAATAAATTGTAATAAAGTTAACAAGACAAGTATTGAAAGTGAAAGCACTTAGCCCTGAGCTTGCTACAGGACCTCCTTCACAGAGCTGCAAACAAGATTTCAGGAAGATCCGTGGTGGTGGTGCTGCGGTAGAGTTGTCGCCTCACAGCAAGACGTTGTGCCGTTAGATTCTCAGCTAGAGCGTCTTCTGTGTGGAGACATGCGTGAATGGGCGTACTTTCGTTGAAGGCTATGCGTCAGGGCTGGCAACTCTGCACATAAAAATCTACTGCCAATCATTAGCGGACCGGAGTTTCGCTGTGGCGACCCCTAACCGGGAATAAGCCAAAAGACACAAACAAACAAAGGGAGTTGCATTATGGGCAAGGAAAAATGCCCATGAGCTTTGCTGAAGGCCTCGAGCTTCTGAAATGGCCGAGATGGATCAGATCAAACAAACCAGTGAGAATAAAGGCAAGACTGACAACATCACATCAACCTTTTACACCAGGAAATGTTTTGGCAACTTAAACTGGATGCAACCAATTCACCTGGTCTCAATAATAGCATGTCAGTCATTAGTGAACTAAGAACTGAGGAAACAAGCCAGTATATTGCGATTACTGCTCTTGGTTTTATGTGACTTTATTGCATTTTATTTAAGTTCAGTTTATTTTCTCAATGCCAAACTAATAATTCTTTGCTAATTTTCAGCTATTTTTCCAGCTTTTTCATTGCTTTAAGTTTAAAATAAGTCTTGAAGGATGTCATCAAATTACATTTTGATTGGTTGTTTCTGGGGGGGGGGGGTTGTTTCAATCATTTTAGTAGGAAGTGAGAAAACTTTAAAAGGAAGAGAGAGTTTAATTCATGGTTCTGATGATGTCTATAAATAGAAAAGTGCTCAACTGTGATTTTACTTGACCAAATAAACGCGTATTTTGAGTACCTGTGGTTGGTTTGGCTTGCTGATTATTTTTGTTTTCGGACTTTACTACCAGTTAAGGGAATTCTACTGGTGATTTTTGCTCATCATTATTAGGATTAGGATGCTGCAAGATTGGTAGTGGTGGTGGTGAGGGCAGCATGTCTTCATAGGATGGGCTGGACAAATGACTCAAAGGGAAAAAAAGAGATTTAGTCAAATTGTACTTGATCATATAGTTCATATCACAGCAAGGTATTTCCATTCATAGCAGAACTTACAAGTGCAACTGTATTTTTCTAGCCATACTAAAAGTACAGCCTTTTTTATTCATAGCATGCTGCTTCTGCCTCGTATCAGAGCTGGAGTGTGTAAATCAGGACAGATGAGAAACAATTTTAAAATATGCAGCTGTACAGTGTGAGCTAGTTAAGATGTGTTCTGAAACTAAGACTTTTTATCTTTAATATGACAGACTGAGAACTTCTCATACCTGCACTCGCAGAGTTTCAATATAGTTTGTGCCATACGCCCTTCTTGTGAAATCAGACAGGTTGAACTGGATCTGGTTCCAGCCATCATCCAAACGCATAGGCATGGTGCATATGAAGGGTTTTACCCTCGTCGTGCTCTGATAGTTACTGGCCCGGAATCGCCTACGCACATTTTTATCATCCAGCACCTTTAAAAAAAAAACAGACAAGACAATGAAAAAGAAAACTCTATAACACCCTTATATGTGCATTATTTGATATATATATATATGTGTGCATGTGTGTGTGTGTGTGTGTGTGTGTGTGTGTGTGTGTGTGTGTGTGTGTATATATATATATATATATATATATATATATCTATATATATATATACACACACACACACACACACACACACACAGTTAAAGAAAGAAAAAAATAATGAATCAACTGAGCCTACTCAGATGCAGCGGATAAAACCCTACAGAAGTCCCTCCCCACTTCTGTTCCTCTATACTTTCTACTTATCTCAAAACCCATTTAAAAAGATTCATATATATTGCTATGCAGTAGGTATTACAGAAAAGCATGCTCCATTTTTCTCTCACCACTCCTTCAGTGAAACACTATGTCCGTGTGAAGCCTGACCATGTTGTTGTGATCTTATGTCTTATGCCCCACAACATTCCATTTCAGCTTAAATCCCCCTCATTTCCCCCGTTTAACAGTATGTAGAACTGAATCTCCTCTTTTCCTACTTCTAGAAAGGACTGTTCCAAGCTTCGTCTCTTTCATCATATAGTTATCCAATTAACCTCCCTCTGTTCCTTCAATGGGAACTTTTTTTTCTATACAGTTTCAAAACAGGACAGAGTATTCAAATGAAACATTGTCAAAGATAAGAATTACTTCTTTTTCCCTGGAAATGTTTCCAAGCATTCAGTTGTATCAAAATTGCACTTTCACTCCATCCACAAGTTATTACCACAGTTACAAAATTACCACTGCTGGTTAGTACTTGCGTGTTCAATCACTTTACTTTACTTCCTCTACCTGCAGCACATAAAATCAACATACCACTCTAGGATTACTGCTCAATAGGTACAGCACTTTAGTATTTAAAACAACTGAACCACACTTGCCACTTTTTCTGAAGCCTATCAAGCTGCTCTTATTTTGCAGTGTAAGCAATGCAAAAAGAGTGATCCTGTTTTCTGTGCCTCACAAAGTTTTGTGGAATGCGGTAAGAATACAACTCAAAGCATCAGACCCTTGAAGTACTCCTCTGCTTGCCCTTTTCTTCCCATTCACGCACTGATACCATCTGTGCCCCATCTTCTAGTCATTTTCTACAAACCATATTTCTACATCCTACCCTTGTTCATTTCACCTTGATTAGGAGCCTTCTGTATGCTACAGAAATGGAGGCCTTGAAATCTTCAGTATCGCTTGTTTTCTTTTACAGTCTTGAAATCTTCAATATCAGTTGTTTACTTTTACATTCTGCTGTATCCTAATTGATAGAATGGCATCAGATTTTATCTGGCAAGCTCTCCTTACCATAAATCCAAACTTGTTGATACCCTGGATATTTGTCATCTAGAAATTTGCCTATCTGGCCTGTCTGCTGTTGCTAGCCGACTCTCCGGGCTTCAAGTGTATCAGTGTCTGAACCGGATATAATGGATTTCAGTGGACAAATTCAGCCAATATCATCCAGCAAGAGCTGCTTGGTGTTTAGTTGTTCTACATACTACAAACTAGCTCTGAGCCATTCTCACTGCTAATTAGTTCCAGTTTTGACAATTTTTCCTACAATAGCTATCTTTGCCCACATCATTTTTTTTAATCTCCCAGTTATTGTTAAAGGGCTGCTTTAGAATGAATCCAGTTCTACCAGATAAGCAGTTTCTTGTTACTTGTCTTCATTATTACTTCATTACCTAAACTGCATTCCTAACCTTAAAAACTTGGACTGTTTACTGGGAAGAGAAGTAATCAGAAATATCTTTTTGGAAATGTAATGAGTTGGCATATTTTAAAAACTCCCTATAAAAATAGAGTACCTTGGCAAAAATGTTTTGGGGACAAAAGGTTGCTAACTAAATAAATGACTCATTTGAACTGGAATATAGGATTTGAATATGAATAAATAGTAAGGGCTTACCGGACGCCAAAATAGCAATTACTAGAAAGTGAAAACCAAAATCTAAACCAACTATAACGGAAGTATTTAATACCGTAAATGAGATAAAATAACTGAGGTGGGATCTTTAGTAAAGGGAAGGAACAAACTTTATGGAAAAAATGGAATTTGTAGGAATAATGAATGCAGAATAATGTTCAAGAGGAGGCATAAGACTTAAGGGAAGACCAGATTTAAGCAATTTAAATAATGCTGGAATGAATGAAAACGGTTAAAAATAAAGCATACGTATACCTGAATGACAAGAATAATAAAAATGTTACTGCGTTTTTCTTTATTAATGTATCCATATTCCTCATATTACCATTTGAAATGTGACAACTTAAATAAAAATTTTAAAAAGCTGGATTATTAATACCAGTTTTGCAATTATTAGGTTTGTCCAACCCTCTATTGTAAGAGTAAATAGTTATACATACAGTTTAATGGGAGGAGAATGCTGCATCTGTCACAAACTCAGAAATTTTGTTGCAACAGGTTTGAAGTTTTGCTTTTAGTGACATTTGTAGGAGCCCCACACAGGAGTGAGGGTGGCAGGTAAGTCACTGGCAGAGTAGTTTTGGTGGATGTATACAGGAAGTGTTTATTCCTACACATCACACCAAGTTTTTTGCGTTTTTGTTTTACGTTGTTTTATAACTTGAGATTTTCATCAACTGCAACTCTTAAAACTTTGCTGTGGGGAACTACTACTATTTCTTGTAGTTTTAGGAATACATCTTGAACTTGGATTAGTCTGGGAGAGATATGCAAGTAACAGAAGGAGGCTGGTCTTTTTAAGATTTAACCAAACAAGAAAATCAAAAGGCTCATGTAGTGCCTTGTATAAGTAACAGGTTTCCAAGTAAAAATTCAAACTCAGTTGCCAAATGCACAGATTTGAAGCTTAATAGGCAAACTAAAAGTGAAAAATGGTTAAGCGCTTTCGTCCCTAAAATCAGAAGAGCTTCAGAACCATAATGTATATTTGAACCAGTTTAAATAGCTTGTTGAACAAATCACAAGATGTAAAATATCCATTGGTAGTCAAACAAATTAATCCAATCTGTATCAGTACTGTACAAGTGTGTGTGTTGTAACTATAAGAAGCATTTCCAAGTGATGCACGTGCATACAAATACTAAGCATGTGCAGGCAGCAGTGCCATTTTGAGAGAACAACCAGAGTGTGAGCATGTATGAGTGTGGCAGTCAGTCTGTTTATAAGTTTATTTAAGTTTAAGTTACAAAGACTCAATCCTGAGGTGTTTGTGTATAATAAAGTTGTCTGAACAGAACTCACGAATGTTAATCTGTTTTATCCTGACCAGACGAGCAACATGGTGCCAGAACTGGGATTTTGAAAGTCACTTCTTCAAGCCACGAGGTGCAGAGTTAAGAGTGAAGGCATGGTGAGCGACCCGAGTGAATACACTGCTCAGATGATTAAAAAAAGGCCAGAAATGAACTACAGGTAATTAAAATTCACATAAATGATTTATTTTGTAAAGAAAATGCAACAAAGCATTTGTAAGGCACAAAATGCATTATTAATCAAATGAGTAGCACAAAACCATATTATTAATCAAACAAAAGGCACAAAACGCATTAATAATTAAATGAAACATTTGGAACCATGGTATAATTATCAGGAAAACTCATAAGGGGTTCAGAATTACATTGGGCTGTAAAACGAGCATATTTAAGGCACAACCAGCATGTTTAAAGTAAAACAAATATGCTGAGAGTAAAACGAGCACAAGAATGTGTAATGGGCATGAAATTAAACTAAATGAGCATAACGAATACAATTCTTCTTCTTTCGGCTTTTCCCGGTTAGGGTCACCACATCGGATCACCTGTCTGCTCATGATGGCCAGTGGAGTTTTTATGGTGTCGAGTTGCCAACCTGGCACCCAACCTTCCACAAAAGGCACACACATGCAAGAACTCACACCTAGGGCCAATTTAGAGTGTCCAATCCAAAGGCAAAATAAGCATAAAAAGCATGGAAAAGCAAGGCTAGTAAAACGGCTGCATTTTGGGCATGAGCTCTTACTTTGCATTAACCAAAGCTATTCAAAGCATAACTACAGCTGTTCAAAGTATCTCGGTGTGTGCAAAGTGCTTGCAGTGTGTGCTTTATCATGGTGAATTTATTCCAAAGAGTTTACTGTGTGCAAAGTGCAACTATTTTGCTAAGTGCAGTCAAAATACAGTAATTTCAAAACGTTTCTTGTGCCGCATTTATTCACAGAGTGTCGCCATTTTGAAGGGTTTCTTACACTGTACAGAGTTATACTGCAAAGTACAGCCATTTTGATAAGTTTACTGTGCGCTATATATGGTTCATTTGTATGTGCAATCAGTTTAAAGTGTTTCTTAGTCTGAACTTCTTCTATCATATACAGTTTATTCACAAAGTGCAATTATTTCAGTATCTCTTACACTGATAAGGAGTGGTTTTAAGTACAGTGATTTCAAGAATGTTCTTGTGCTACATATACTTATTTTGCAAACTACAGTTATTTCAGAGACTTACTGGTACTATTGGGCATAATTACAAGTCCCAGCATAAATTTCTGGCGTGTGTGTGTGGTTAGTGCATAAATTCAAGGGGCTTCCCTAGTCTGTGTTGATATGGCAGAGGAATTTCACAGACCCAGTTCACTTGCATTTGACCATAATATTGAAGAGAATTGGAGAGTATTTGAGCAAGAATACATCTTTATACAAGCAGCTTTTTCAGATAAAGATGCACATACACAGGCATTCATTTTACTTAACTTACCAGGATCTGAGGCCATAGAAAGGGATCATTCATTTGTGTATGCACCAGCAGTATATACTGGAGAGGGGGAAAACTGCCAAATTGTTGTAACAGCTAAGTCAAGAGAGGATCCTGAGTGTCTGAAACATAAATTCAGAGAAATGTGCAACCCCCAGACAAATTCTACATTAGAAAGGCATTTATTTTATACAAGAAACCAAAAGACAAGAGAAACTTTTGCAGCTTACATCACTGACCTGACAAATAAAGCTAAAATGTGCAGATTTGGTGACATGAAAGATGAGTTAATAAATGACAGGCTTGTGTGTGGTGTCAATAGTGCTGCAGTGAGAAAGATTTTGCTCCATGACAGTGATTTAAATGCTGAGCAAAGCTATAGAGAAATGTCAAATCCACGATCTCACAGAAAGGCACACAAGTATGCTTGCAAGTGATAAAAAGTACAGTTGTGTACCTACCATAAATGTAGATGTTCGAGTATATTCACTGTTGCAGTCATTACACTTGGGTTATCCTGCAGGCAGGTGACCCGCAGTCGGCCAGAGTTCCAAAGTCTTGGTCCGGTGTCGGTTGTTGTCACTTCTTTCCTGACGTCAGTGCGCCAGGGGTATATAAGTTGCAGCCTATGCCATTTTCTTCAGTGTTTCTTGCCCCAGACGTCAGGTGCCCTCAAATAGGTAGGCAATACATACTGCTAATAAAGACATACAGCAAAATATAAACAATACCTTCAGCTACAAGCAAATATGCCACAAAGGTTCTATAGGATAGAAAGGTATAGAAAAGTCCCAGCTAAGAAAGTGGGGATGGAGGGTAGGTATCCTGGACTGCAACAATGAATACACTCTAACATCTACATTTACGGTAGGTACACAACTGTACTATGTTCATCGTGTTGTACTGTTGCAGTCATTACACTTGGGAAGAATCCCAAAGCTGAGGTAGGGTGGCTGGGTCTAAATAGGATTAGGATTGGCTATGAGACCTGCAGAACTGCAGTGGCAAAGCCTGCTCTTGATTTAGAGTAAAGAGGCAAATGGTAATGCTTGGTAAAAGTGTGCACTTAACTCCAAGTTGCAGCTTCCAAAATGTCCTTGGTTGGTACTCCTCTGAGGAAGGCTGCTGATGTGCAGCTGCCCTGGTAGAGTGTGGTCTAATGTTGTTAGGCACTGGCTTTCCATGTTGTGCGTAGCAGAAGCGAATACAGTGTCCTATCCACTCAGAAATAGTCTGCTTTGAGATGGCCTTTCCTTGTGATCCTGCAGCATAAGCTACAAACAGTTGCTCAGTTTTTCTGAATGCTTTTGTTTTATCCAAGTAGAAGCGTAACTGCCTGTGTATGTCCAAAGTGTGTAGAAGTCTCTCCCTTTTATTCTGGGGATTTGGCCACAATGTTGGCAGATGAATGGTTTGGTTTAAGAGCCACACTGGATACCACCTTTGGCATAAATGTTGTTTTCGTCCTTAGAGAAACCCTGTCTTGATGAAAAATGATAAATGGTTCCACTGCCATAAAAGCCTGTAGCTCTGAGACTCTTCGTTCAGAAGTTATTGCTAGGAGCAGAGCAGTTTTCCATGATAAGAATTTTATATCAGCTGTATTGGCTGGCTCAAAAGGAGGCAAAGTGAGTTTCTCCAAGACAAGGTTGAGGTCCCAAGTAGGTGTCGGTGCTCTTCGGGGGGGGGTCTTATGTTTTTAGCCCCTCTGAGGTACTGTCTTAGCAGTGGATGAGAGAAAATAGGAGGTTCCGTGGTATAATGAGCTGAAATGACGGAGGCATGGATCTTAATAGATGAAAAAGATAGGCCTTTGTCCAACATCTCAGTTAGGTATTGTAAAATCTGAGGGATATTTGGTACAAGTGGGTCAAAACCTTGTGCCTGGTTCCAGTGGCAAAATCTCTTCTATTTGTCTGCATAAGATTTCCTGGTGCTGGGCCTCCTGGCCTCCAGAATGACATCCATAACAGCTTTAGAGAGAGGTGTGGTCTGACTGTCTATGGTATCTGCCATGCAGCCAGATTTAAGGTTCTGAGTTGGTTGTGCAGGATCTGATTGTTTTGTTGAGTCAGAAGTTATGGGATTTGAGGTAAAGTCCAGGCTAGGTCCTTGAGCCAAGTTCTTTAAGATTGGGTACCAGTGCTGGCGTGGCCAGTCTGGGGCAATCAATATCATTTTTGGCCTCTCTTGTCCGACTTTTAGGAGCACCTTGGAAAGGAGAGGCAGTGGTGGGAAGGCGTAAACTTTTAGGTTTCTCCAGCTGAATGAGAGAGCATCCACTTTCCATGCTTGTGTGTGATAAGTCCTTGTACAGAATTTTTGAAGTTGGCATTTGAGAGGGGAGGCAAAAAGATCTATGTCCGGGCATCCCCATTTCTTTGTTATGTTGAACACCTGCGGATTTAGTTTCCACTCGTGAGGATCCATGAGGTTTCTGCTTAGATTGTCTGCCAGAGTATTTTTCTTTCCTGGCAGGAATTGTGCTTGCAGATGAACTTGATAGGTCAGTGCTGTGTTCCACAAAGTCATAGCTTGTCTGCAAAGGGGGTACGAGTGTGTGCTCCTTGCTTGTTTATGTACACATTACTGTGGTGTTGTCAGTCTTTAGTAGTAGTTGTCCTGGATGTAGTAAGTCCTTGAAGGCTGTCAGGGCATTCTGTACAGCTAACATCTCTTTGATTGATGTGAAGATGCATTTGTTCTGCGGACCACCTGCCCTGAATACATTTTCCTGCCATGTGCACCCCCCAGGCATAATCCGATGCATCTGTTGTCCGTGTTTGCCTGGCTGTGGATAAAGAGAAAGGCTGTCCCTTGTTGTGGTGACATGCCAGTGCCCACCATCGAAACTCCTGTTGTAGGCAGGGAAATAGAAGTTATGTTCTTACCATAACGTTCCATGTTAGTTGTCTTCTTCTCGCCTTCTTCTTGCTGGATGGGTTCGGAGCCGACCTCGGCTCCGACTCGACCACTCTAAAAGCTCGAGAGTTGGTTCCACCGGCTCGAGGCTCCCCTTATATCCCACAATGCTAGGCGTGAGTTACCTCAGATCTCGTTTGTAAGCTAACCCCAGCTTATAACAGTAACAGAATAAATATAAACAAGGTCCACCTCTAAAAATCAGGGAGAAAAGAAGGGTGACCTACATTCTGATCCAGGAAATATGCACAGCAGCAAATGCCTAAGAAAAGAGGTGGTAGAAAGAGAGGTCACAATCACAACTCCTCTAGGTCTGTCCAGGCCAGGGGGAAGGAGGGTGGGACGCAAGAAGAAGGCGAGAAGAAGACAACTAACATGGAACGTTATGGTAAGAACATAACTTCTATATGTTAAGTTGTCTATCTCGCCTTCATTCTTGCTGGATGGGACCGCGTCCCTAGCACCTTGTCCCGGGTGGCCTAACGGAACAGACTCCTGAGAACAGTGGAACCAAAGTTAGCTCTATGCCTAGAAGCTAAATCCAACTTATAATGAGAAATGAAAGTGTGAGGAGTAGCCCAAGTAGCCGCTGCACAAATGGTGTCAATAGGCAGTCTGTCTTGGAAGGCTATAGAAGTTGCCAAAGCTCTGGTGGAATGGGCTTTAGGTTTATTAGGCAGCTTTTGGTGTCTTAATTCATAAACAAGGGAAATCAGAGATGTTAGCCATCTAGATAATGATACCTTTGAAACTGAAAGTCCCTTTCTGCCTTCTGCATAGGAGACAAACAGTTGGTCAGATTTTCTGAATTGTTTTGTTCTATCCAAATAGTACCTTAACTGGCGATGAACATCTAGCCAGTGTAATCTTTGTTCAGATCTATTGGAATATTCTGGAAAAAACACAGGGAGGTCAATGCTTTGATTTAGGTTAGACGTCGAGGCAACTTTAGGCAAAAAGGACGGGTTGGTTCGAAAGGATACCCTGTCCTTATGGAACAACAGATAAGGAGGTCGACAGCTGAGTGCATGAAGTTCTGAAACTCTTCTAGCTGAAGTAATAGCTACCAGAAAGAGAGTCTTCCATGATAGCAGTTTTAAAGAACAGGAAGCTGCAGGTTCGAAAGGGGGAAGAATCAAAGAAGTAAGAACTAAATTTAGGTCCCAAGGAGGAGGAGGATTTCTTATAGGAGGTCTGAGTAGAAAAACTCCTTTCAAAAAGGCTTTGGAAAGCTTGTGGGACATTATGGCAGATTCTGAAATACCCACATGAAAGTTAGAAATAGCTGCCAATTGAACTTTAAGAGTAGAAGGAGATGAACCTGCATGGAAGAGTTCAGCAAGAAAATCAAGGACCATTTGGATGGATGCAGTGAAAGGATCTATGTTCCTTCCTTGCGCCCAATATGTGAAGCGTTTCCACTTACTCAAATAAATCTTTCGAGTGGAAGATTTATGGGAAGCTATCAAAATATCTCGAACAGAGTGAGATAATTGAGGAAGCCTGGCTAAGGTTGGAATTGGAGGAACCAAGCAGTGAGGTTCAGAGAGGGAAGGGAGCGATGAAACTGACCCGACTGATGGATCAAAAGATCTGGAACTAGGTCCAGATGCCAAGGTCGCTCCAACAGAAAATGATGTAGAAAGGGGAACCAAACCTGTCGAGGCCAGTAAGGAGCAATGAGGATCAACGAGGCCTTCTGAGCGATAGCTTTCTGTATCACTTGAGAGATTAGTGGGAAGGGAGGAAATGCATACAGAAGTCCCCGGGGACAAACTTGGACTAGAGCGTCTCTGCTGGGCTGGCCTGGCAAAGGGAATAGTGTGAAATAATCTCTGCACTTGCTGTTTTGGGGAGTAGCAAAAAGATCGCAGCAAGGTTGACCCCACTTGAGAAAAATCTCTCTCACAACAGAGTCTTTCAGAGACCCCCCGTGAGGCATGAGGATAGCTCTGCCCAACTTTTCCGATTTGATTGGACTTCCGGGATGTGCGTTGCTATCAGAAACCGCTGAGAAGAAATCGCCCATTGCCACAGTCTGAGTGCTTCTCGACACAGGGGGTAGGACCTGGTTCCGCCTTGTTTGTTGATATTCCACACTACAGACATGTTGTCTGTGTTGATTGCCATCGTTCCCAAGGGAAGAGAGTCTTGAAGGGCTTGCAACGCTAAAAACACTGCTCTCATCTCCAGAACATTTATGTGCAAGTGGCATTCGTCTGGTTGCCATGTGCCCTGGACAGTCCTGCCCTGATAATGCCCCCCCCACCCGATCAGGGAGGCGTCCGTTGTCAGAGTAGCAACCGGAGGGGAAGGAACAAAGGGTCTTCCCAATAAGAGCTGAGGGGAAGACATCCACCACAGAAGATGATTTCTGCATGCCTGCGTAATCATAATGGTGTGGGACATTGGAAGTTGCTGGTAAGACCATTGTGCAAAGAGCATCCATTGAAGGATTCTCATGTGGAATCTGGCTAACGGAAGCAGAGGTATGGCAGCCGCCATAATTCCCAACACTTTCAGAACTAACCTGGCCTTGATTCTGTTGTTGCTGAAGAGGAGTGAGACCAGTTTGTGTATATCTGTTATTCTCTGATCTGTTAGTCTCGCAGACATGTTGACTGTGTCTAGATTTGCGCCTATGAAGGTAATAGTACGACAAGGCGACAAAACAGACTTTTCGCAATTTATTGAAATGCCTAATTTTTGACAAATGCGAAAGGTGTAATCTCCGGCCACTAGAAGAAGATGCTTGGTGGGAGCTGTGAGGAGCCAGTCGTCCAAATATGGAAACACCTGGAATCCTTGTCGTCTCAGGTGAGAAGCTACCACTGCCATGCATTTGGTAAACACCGGGGCAGTGGTGAGACCAAAGGGCAGGGCCCTGAATTGAAAATGACTGGTTCCCAGCCTGAAGCGGAGGAATCTTCTGGAGCGCCTGTTCATTTTATGTGATAGTACGCATCCTGAAGGTCTATAGAGCACATCCAGTTCCTTTTCCCAATAGGGAAGGATGGACTGCAGCGTGACCATCCGAAATCTTGTTTTCTTGACTGACCTGTTCAAGATACTGAGATCCAAAATTGGTCTCCAGTCCCCTGTTTTCTTTGGAACTAAAAAGAACCTTGAGTAGATTCCGGATCCTTGCTGGTCTGCTGGAACTGGCTGAATTGCTCTTTTTGCAAGCAGCTTTGAAATTTCCAAAGCCGCTAGATCCCTTTGAGCGGGTGGAACATCTGGAAGGGATTTTTTTGATTGGTTTGGAATGCGAACAAAGGGAATGGAATAGCCTTCGGAAATGATGGACTGTACCCATTTGTCTTGAGTCATGGATAGCCAGGCTTCTGGGTACAGTGACAATCTTCCCCCGACTGCCTCCGAAGGTGGGCAGTCGGGCAACACCTCAGGGATGCTGAAAGGGCTTATCAGAGAAGGTTTCGATTACCCTGGTTCTGGACCCCCCACCGCCTCTAGGGCGACGCCTACCATTGTTATTCCGCCTCTGCCGGGAACCGACTCTGTCGTCAGGAAGACCCTTGAGATTGTTTATGGAACCACATTTTCCACTTTTCTGACCTTTGGGGTAAGGCCTAGAAGGAGTAGAAAAACGGACTCCGGCAGAAAGAGTCTTGCCATCAGTCTCGCACCCAGTCAAGGTTTCTTTCACTTGAGGACCAAAAAGAGATGATCCATCGAATGGGGAATTAGTGAAAGACGCTTTTAAGGGGTCCGCAAAATTGCATAGCCGCATCCAGGCATGCCTACGTAAGGCCACACCTGTCCCTGCGGCCCTGCTCGCTCCATCAGCTGCATAAGAAAGGAGGCGCATGGAGGAGTTGGCTATGGAGTTCAGGGTAGCCAGCTGAGTGTTCATCTTGTCTTGAAAACCGCAGCCGTAGGATCCTTCAACATGTCACTCGCTTCTTTGATCAAGTCCCTTTGAAGACGAGTAAAATGGCATAGGTAGTTCAGCGACGATAGCAAATGTCGCTGACGAGAACATCCGCTTCCGTACCTGTCCATAGACCTAGATTCCTTGTTAGGTGGATGGACAGGCACTGAAGGATCAGCTAGTTCCTTCTTAGTGGCAGCAGCAACCACCATAGCATCCACAGAAACTCCTTTTGTTAAAACTGTTTATCTGCTGGTGCGTTATGAATTTTGAGGGTCTCCTGGGAGTGGGGTCCACCGAATCAGGAGCCGTCCATGCCTTTTTGCTACCACCTGCATGAGGGGGTCAAAGGGGAGACACCCAGGAGGTGGAAGGACGAGCCAAACGCCTCAAGGTACACAGATTCATCCTCCGAAGGGTTGAGGGCTGGCCAATTTCCCCTCTGCTTAAGGATTTCCAGAATGTCTGCAAAAGAGACATCTTCAGAAGGGGAATGGGGAACCCTCGGAATCCTCTAAATCTGTGTCAGAGGTGACGGACTCAGGTGAGTCTATGTGTTCCCTCTTACACTTTCTCTTCTGAGGGGGCTCTTCTGCCAAAACAGGAGAGGCCTCGAAGAGGATGAGATCCCACGGGGATTCCTGAGGAGCTGGCTCTCTGCGGTCCGGGATGAGGGAGTGAGTCGACTTAACCTGAGGCAATCAAGAGGGGGCGACGGAGCCGACTGTGGGGTACAACCAGGTTCTAACACACTCCGCATGACCTCGACGCACCCCTGTCAGGCAGAGCCAGAGGTCCCGCTCCCGAAAGCTAAAACCTCCCTCGGCACCGACAGTGATGGCTCGAGGCGATGTCGGAGCCGAACTTACAGGGCGAAGCCCGAGAGGAGAGCGGGTCGACAATGGTCCGATGCCACTCACCCCTCGGAGCCGACGATGGAAGTCCGGCGCCGAGATTCTTCTAAGGAAGAAATCGGAGCCGGACGCGAAGACAATTGTATCGGCTCCGACGCTACCACAGTCTCGGTTCCGAAACGACCCGGCTCCGAGCTCAACAGAGTCGGAGGAGGAACATATTGATGGACAGGGGCAGGCATCGACTGATGAGTCGGGCTCTGAAGCATTTGGGCCAGTGCCTCGGACTTAAGAAGTCGACTCACTACCCTCTGAAGGTCATGATCCGACAGCCTCGATGACCTAGAGGAGTGAGATCTATGGCTCCGTTCAGACAGCAGAGGAGATGCTGGAGCCGAATGAACGGAGCCAAGGGATGGTGACCTAGACCTCTTCCTAGATGTCGGCTCCGAAGGTCTGGTCGGAGCCGACACGGGAATCTAATACCTCGGCTCCAGCCGGAGCCGAGGGAACCACAGAAACTGTAGACTGATACTCATCGGCTCCAGCCGGAGCCGATGTAGATGGAGGTTTAGTAGCCTTAGGTCTCGGCTCAGTAGCTGGAGCCGAGGACCTAGAAGCCTTGGAGGGCTTCCCCGAAGAGACAGTAAGGGAATCCTCAGGCTTGAGTAAACCTCTTAGAATCAATTTGTTTTTTCTTTCCTGCAGGACCCTGGGACTGAAGCCGTGGCAAACAGCACAGGAGTCCTGCAGGTGCAAAGGTCCCAGGCAGTAGACACAAGAAGTGTGACCGTCTGTCAGAGACATTTTCTGACAGCACGCATCACACTTCTTGAAGCCTGAGACCTTTGATTCTTTAGACATTTTAGAAAGTGTAATCACACACACCCAGTCCAACACACTGATTACACCCTATCTTATTTTAAACTCAAAAAATAAAACAACTATCAAGGTTTTAAATTAAGAGAAACAACACACACACACCACTAGGGAATGGAGGAAGAAGGCCTGAAGGCCCGAGGGAAGAACTTATAAGTTCTTGTGGAGAAGAAACGGGATTTTAGAGAGAAAAAGGAGAGAATTTCGCTAAACTAAGGGAAATAAGTGTTAAAATTAAAAATAAAGGGGATTAAGAATGCTAACTTTACTTCAAAGTTACTCACCAAGAAGCCGGTAGAAAACCAACACCTCGATCGCTGTAGCGGCAAACGAGATCTGAGGTAACTCACGCCTAGCATTGTGGGATATAAGGGGAGCCTCGAGCCGGTGGAACCAACTCTCGAGCTTTTAGAGTGGCCGAGTCGGAGCCGAGGTCGGCTCCGAACCCATCCAGCAAGAATGAAGGCGAGATAGACAACTTAACATTAATAGTTATTGTTGCTTCCAGGCTGTGGCAATGTTGAGTCCAAACATTTTTTTTAGAAACCATTGTAACTTCCTCATATGCAGTTTTGCATATGGAATTAGTAGGATGCAAGATGCCATGAACCCCAAAGCCTGCAGAATTTTTCTTACAGGTAGCTGGGTTTTTGTTGCCATCATTTGAAAGTAATTTGTCAGTTGCCTTTGTTTGTCTGGCATGAGATAAGCCATCTGGGTAGTTGTATTCGAGCTTGCACCCAGGAATATTATCTCTTGAGAGGGCACTAGTTTTGATTTCTTTTCGTTTACTGTGTACTCTAGGCCAACTGGTAATCAAATGCCAGATGCTTTAGAAGAATGTCCTTGCTCTCTGCTTGAATAAGGCAGTTGTCCAAATAGGGATATATTTGAATTCCTTTTTGTCTGCAAAATGCAATTACTGGTGCCAGGCATTTTGTGAAGACCCTGGGCGCAGTAGATAAGCCAAAGGGCAGTGCAGAGAATTGGTAATGCATTGTGCCAGCTATGAATCTGAGGTACCTTCTGCAATTTTGTCTGACTGGGACATGCAGGCATGCCTCTTTGAGGTCCAAAGTAACAAGCCAAGCCTTTTTGCCCAGCATGGGTAGAAGTAGCTGCAGTGTCAATATCTTGAATTTTGGAACATCCAGGAAAGTGTTTAGAATAAACAGATCCAGAATGGGTCTCCAGGCTTTGTCCTTTCTGGGAACCAAGAAAAGTCTCAAGTAAAATCCTTGTCCCTGTTCTTGCTGACATACTTTTTGGATAGCTCTCATGTCCATGAGAGCTGTAATCTGTTTTTGTGCCTCTGCCCATTGGTTTTGTGGCAGGTGTGGCATTCCTTTTGACCTTGGAAGGGTGTGAAAGTGGAACCTGTAGCCCTGAGAGACAATATTCAGTACCCATTTGTCCTGGGTGATAATGTGCCAATTTTGTGAGAAAAGTGATAGCTTTCTCCCTAAAGGTGCTGCCAAGAGATAAGTGCTTGGCTTTTGAAAGGGGAAGTCATTGGGACTGTTTCCTGTAAGGCTGTGACTCGTCTTCTCCTCCCTTGGGGGTAGGAGCACCCCATTGTCTAGGTCTGTAAGAGCCTTGTTGCTGATATCTGCCTCTTGGACGTCTGTATCTGCCTCTTTGAGGCCTGTCTGACACGGGAAAGGACCAATTTTTAGAAGGCCAATTTCTGCTAAATCTTGGAGGCTGTACCTGTAAGAAATCCTTTACTGTATGCATAGATTTTGCCTTATCCTCCATTTTCTTTAACACCTCTTCTGCCTTAACACCAAACAAGGTATCATGCTGTAAAGGAGCATCCAGTAATTTAGCTTTAACAAGATCAAGTAAACTTTGTTCTTTAAGCCAGGCATGCCTTCGAATGACAGATCCTGTAATTGCGGCTCTACAAGAAGCCTCTAATGAATCAAAACCACATTGCAGCGTATGTTTTCCCACTTGTTCAGCTGCATGCAATAAATCCTGCATTTCCTTATTGTCAGGGCATTCTGAACTTGCAAACATTTTCTGTTTTAACAAAGACATTAAATATTGTTGGTATTTCAGCATATGAAACTGGCAGTTCAAAGCCCTTACTGCTAAAGTTGCAGAAGTGTAACCCCCCCCCCCATCTATCCAGTGCTCTGGAATCCCTGTCAGAGGGGACTGAGTATTTTGCAGTGGAAGCCTTCATCCCTTTGGGACCCTGAGAAATAGTTTCTGGATCAGCAGCAGGGTTTTTATAAAGAAATTTATGAGAGTCCGGGACCCTATAGTACCAGTCTGGCTTGACTGGTGCTGGGGGTAGAGAATCAGGAGACAATCTAGATTCAGAAAAGACATCATCAACAATATCTAACACAGGGGAATAGCAAGAGGCCTGTGCTGAGGTAATAAAATAAAATCTCTATGCCTTTTCTTTGATTCTGAATAATCCTGGCTTTCCCAATGGAAATGCTCCCTCATGGTGTGCAAGGTTTCCCCAAAAGAGTAATCCTCAGAAGGAGAGGCTGAAGGGATGGACTCTTCAGCATCAGAATCCTCATAGGGAGGAAGAGAGTATCCATGGTCTGAAGAGGAAGCAGAGGAAATAGAAACCTGGTCAGAGGATTCATAGTCTGTATCCTGCCTAGGCCTTTTATCAGGAGGGGGGATAGGAACCCCTGATCAAAGTAATTAAGTCCTCGGCCATTTTGAGCATCTGTTTCTTAGGCATGGATGACTGTCCAGGAGAATGCTGTACTTGTTTCTTTGTCTGTAATGATGTTTCAGACTTTGTTTTAGCTGCTGTAGTTGACTTGATAGTAAGCGGTGTAGGTCTGAAAACACCCTCAGAAGCAGATGCCTGCTCAGCGGCTCCAGACCCATCTGAGGGAATAGTTTCCGTAGGCCCAATACCTTGAGTTTCCAGAGGCCTAGATGTCTCCACGTGGGAGTCGGAGGCGGCCTGTGGCTCTGAGGCAGCAGGAGTCAGGGGCTGCGAAACCGCCTCACTGAGCACCGGCAAACCGGCGACTGGCCTGGAAGAGGCTTAGTCGTCGGTTTTGGATCTCAGATGCCTGCCTTTTCCTTGTCTTTGCGCTTTTTATGAATTCCGGTCATCGGTTGTTCCGACGGCATTATATAATTAAATCTACGGCCAAAGTAATGCAATGCAAAATCAAACTGACGCTTAATAGTGCGTTTGTTGACTCTAGCACAAAACCGACAACTAGTGACATCCTGGTCAAGGCCTAGGCAAGGAATACAGTAAGAGTGAAAATCCTTATGAGGTATTTTCTTCCCACAAGAAATACAATTGTTAACTTTTACTGACATCGGTCTGGAGCAAGACGGGGTACTTAGCTTTATTGAAGACTTTGGTTCTGAAATTCGATTTCGAAAATATCAGGAGTCGGCCGACCGGCACTTGCGAACTGCTTTTGCTTCGGGCACCACGCAGCAAGAAAGACTGAAGAAAATGGCGTTGGTTGCATCTTGTATACCCCTGGCACACTGACGTCAGGAAAGAAGCGACAACAACAGACGCCGGACCAAGACTTTGTAACTCGGGCCGACTGCGGGTCGCCTGCCAGCAGGATAACCCATGTGTAATGACTGCAACAGTGAAACACGATGAACATCATGACTTCAGCGGGCTCCAGAGCAAACGGAGACAGTAGGCAATATGTGGCTAGCAGGAAACGGGACTAAGCACATGGCAGCTGCAGTCCCTATGGGTTTTTCTGGAAGAGCACGTACCATTCCAGCAAGTTCCAAGACTAGCTCAGTAAAACAGACATGCTCAGTGCAGTATAAGGGTGAATCATCAAACCTTAAGTCAAGCTTTATTGTTAACTGATGCAATAGTGGTGCCAATCATGAGTCTAAAAAGTACAGTTTTGTACCTACCATAAATGTAGATGTCCGATAGACATGCAACTGCAGTCATAACATGTGGGTTGTCCTGCCTCAAGCAGCCCTCGGTCGGCCGGATTCCAAAGTCTGGGTCCGCCATCGGCTGATGTCGCATTTCTCCCTGACGTCAGAGCGGTTGGAGTACATAAGCATCAGCCGACACCATTTTCTTCAGTGTTTCTTGCCCCAGATGCCAGGTGCCCTCCAAGGAAGGCTGTAATCAAATTGGAAGACAAAAACAGGATTCCAAACAAATAAATGAGCAATAAAACAAATACACCATAACAGATATCCCCAGCTAAGAGTAACAGGGATAGGAGTGGACCCTAGGCATAGAGGGGTATGGAGG
This sequence comes from Protopterus annectens, assembly GCF_019279795.1. NCBI lineage: Eukaryota > Metazoa > Chordata > Ceratodontiformes > Protopteridae > Protopterus > Protopterus annectens. Next base: position 1,839,117,913 of record NC_056741.1, read on the forward strand.
GAGGGAAAATCCGACTGCAGTTGCATGTCTATCGGACATCTACATTTATGGTAGGTACAAAACTGTACTATGTCCTTCAAGAATGCAACTGCAGTCATAACATGTGGGTAGAATACCATAGCTTAGCTGGGGGAGGAGGTAGAGAGATGGTGTGGCAATCAAACCCTGCAGGACTGCCGAAGCAAAGCCTGCTCTGGATCTGGAATATAGAGGGAGATTGTAGTGTTTGGAGAATGTATGCACGGAGCGCCATGTAGCAGCTTCTAGAATGTCCTTGGTAGGCACCCCTCTTAAAAATGCTGTAGAGGTGGCTGTAGCTCTGGTGGAGTGTGGTCTGACATTGGCTGGAACAGTCTTTCCATGAAAGGAATAACAGAATCTGATACAATGTCCAATCCATTTAGAAATAGTCTGTTTTGAAATTGCTTTTCCTTGGACTGCAGGGGCGTAAGCTACAAAAAGTTGTTCAGACTTCCTACTGGCCTTGGTTCTGTCCAGGTAGTATCGAAGTTGTCTGTGAATGTCCAAGGTATGCAAAAGTCTTTCCCCCTTATTCTCAGGATTGGGGAAGAAAGCAGGCAGATGAATGGCTTGATTTAGAGAAACCCTAGATACCACCTTTGGCATAAAGGTAGGGTTGGTCCTTAATGAAATCATGTCTCTGTGGAAAATAATAAAGGGTGGTATTGCCATTAGGGCCTGTAGCTCCGAAACCCTTCTTGCTGAGGTAATTGCCAACAGGAAAGCTGTCTTCCATGAGAGAAATTGCAAGTCAACTGAAGCTGCTGGCTCAAAAGGAGGTAGAGTCAGTTTTTCTAAGACAAAATTGAGGTACCAGGCTGGCACTGGGGCCTTTCTTGGTGGCTTAATGTTCTTGATTCCCCTGAGGAATTGTCTTATTAAGGGGTGAGAAAACAGGAGGATCAGTGTTGTATCTAGCTGAAATAGCAGATGCATGTATCTTTATGGAAGAATATGCGAGGCCGTTCTTTAACATATCTGCCAAATATTCCAAGATAAGTGGGATGTTCAGCAATGATGCATCATGTCCCTTGCTGGTATTCCAATTGCTGAATCTTTTCCACTTTGCTAAGTAAACCTTTCTGGTGGATGGTCTTCGAGCCTCTGTTAGTATCCGCTGAACTTCCTTGGAGAGAGATAAGCTGAAGTTATTTATGGGATCGCCCAGGCTGTTAGCTGCAGTGTCTGAAGGTTTGGATGCAGTGTTTCGAAATTGTGTTGAGTCAAAAGTAGAGGCCACTGAGGGAGGGCCCACCTCCTGGTGTGACATATGCTCCGTAGTAGTGGGTACCAGTGTTGTCTTGGCCAATCAGGAGCTATTATGATTCCCTTGGGCTTCTCTGCTTTGATCTTTAGTAATACTGAGGTCATCAGTGGCAGAGGTGGGAATGCATAGATTGCTAGGGAGTTCCAGTTGAATGAGAGGGTATCTATTTTCCAAGCTTTTGGATGGTAAGTCCTTGTGCAAAATTTTGGTAGAAGATGGTTGAGGTGAGAGGCAAATAGGTCCACTTCTGGCTTGCCCCATGTCGAAGTGAGTTGTCTGAAGGCCTTCGGATGTAACCTCCACTCGTGTGGATCTGCGAAATTCCTGCTTAGGCTGTCCGCCAACACATTGTCTTTTCCTGGAACAAACTGGGATTGTAACTGGATGTTTAGGCTCAGTGATTTCTCCCAAAGCTGCATTGTCAGTCTGCAAAGGGGTAAGAGTGGGTGCCCCTGCTTGTTTATGTACCACATCACAGTGGTGTTGTCTGTCCGTATCATTAAATGGCCTTGCTGGAGTTGGTGTTGAAAAGCCTCGATGGCATGCATTACTGCCAGCATTTCCTTTTGGTTTATATGCAGATGTGTTTCCTTTGGAGACCATTGTCCTTGTATACACCTGCCTTCCATGTGCGCCCCATCCAAGGTCTGAGGCGTCTGTAGTCATGGTCTGTGTTATCTGTGGTTTCTTGAATGACATACCTGTGTTTTCCTGGCTCACCGAGGCCCACCATAGGAATTCCTTTTGTAGGCATGGAATGAGTGGTATGATTGTCTCCAAGTTGCTGCTGTGTTGAGACCAAATGCTTTTTAGGTACCATTGAAGCTTTCTCATGTGCAGTTTTGCTAATGGAACCAGTAGAATGCAGGATGCCATGTAACCCAGGGCCTGTAGGAATCTCCTTGCAGTCATCTGGGTGAGTTTTGCTAAACCTTTGAAGTAATGAGATAACTTCTCTTGCTTGTCTTCTGTCAGGTAAGCCATCTGAGAGGCTGTGTCTAGTTTGGCTCCTAAGAAGATTATTTGCTGGGATGGCTGCAGTCTGGACTTTTGGAAGCTGACTGTGTATCCCAGAGCTTGAAGTAATCGTATGACATAATCCAGGTTTTTTGTCAACATCAATTTGTCGTCCGCTTGTATGAGGCAGTCGTCCAGGTATGGGTAAATTTGTATACCCTGGAGCCTGCAATGAGCAATTACTGAAGCCAGGCATTTTGTAAATACTCTGGGCGCAGTAGATAAGCCAAATGGCAATGCTGAGAATTGATAATGCTCTGGCCCTGCAAGAAATTTGAGGTATCTTCTGCAGCTGTGTCTGATAGGGACATGCAGGTATGCCTCCTTGAGGTCCAGAGTAATCAGCCACGACTCCTTGCCCAGCATGGGAAGGAGTTGCTGTAGAGTCAGCATTTTGAACTTTGGTACTATGAGAAAGGTGTTTAATGCGGACAAGTCCAGTATTGGTCTCCATTGAGATTCTTTTCTTGGAACAAGGAACAGTCTTGAGTAAAACCCTGTTCTTGTTCTTGTTGTGGAACTCTTTCTATTGCTTTCATTCGAGTCAGCAGAGTGATTTGCTTGATAGCCTCTGCCCTTTGATTTTGTGGTAGGTTTGGCATGCCTTGTTTTCTTGGTAAGGTATGAAAATGAAACCTGTACCCTCGGTCTATAATGTCCAAAATCCATTTGTCCTTTGTCAGTCTGTGCCAGTTTTCTGCAAACAAAGATAATTTCACGCCCAAGGGAGCTGCTAGTTGTTCCCTGGTAGGCGGTAGTAGAGGAAAGTCATTGAGTTTGTGGTTGTTGGGCAGGTGAAACCCCTGCGCCACTTCTTTGGTTTCCTGGCTGCCATTGTCGTCCCCTGTAAGGGCCTCTGTATTGGCCTCTTCCTCGGCCACGTCTGTTCTTACCCCTTTGAAACTTTTCTGGATTAGGAAAGGACCAGTTTTTTGAAGGCCAATTCCTACTGAATCTGGGGGGTTGAATCTGGAGGAAATCTTTCACAGTCTGAACTGATTTTGCTTTTTCTTCGATGGTCTTTAACACATCCTTAGCATTTGCACCAAAAAGCTTGTTCTTTTCCAAAGGCGCATCCAGAAGTTTTGCTTTTACATGATCTGGTAGAGGTTGATCTTTTAACCAAGCATGTCTACGAATCACTGCCCCTGTCATAGCTGCCCTACATGAAGCTTCCAGTGCATCATATCCACATTGCAGGAAGTGATTGCTTACTTGCTGAGTGTTATGTACAGCTTCCTGCAAAGTCTTCCTGTCTAAAGGATCAGGAGAAGCTAATGTTTTTTGTAAATCTTCTAAGAGATAATCCTGATATTGTAAGATATGAAAAAGGCAATTTAAAGCTCTCATAGATAAGGTAGTTGATGTGTAAACCTTTTTGCCCCATCTCTCTAATGACCTTGCTTCCCTGTTGGAGGGCAAAGGATTTTTTTTGAGGTGGAGGCTGAAACTCCTTTAGGCCCCTGTGAAATAGTTTCCAAATCAGCAGTATGGGCCCTGAATAAATGGGAATGAGTTTCTGGGACCCTGTAATACCTGTCTGGCTTGGCTGGAACAGGAGGAAGAGAATCAGGGGTAGCACTAGAGTCAGAATACAAATCATCCAGAACATCAAGTACAGGAGGAATAGCTAAGGGCCTGTCCTGAGGCTTCTTAAGGAAAGTCCTAAGGCGTTTCCTAGAATCAGAATATTCCTGACCCTGCCACTTGAAATGTTCCCTCATGGTGTGCAGAACTTCCCCAAAAGAAATATCCTCAGGAGGGGAGGCCGAAGGGATGGAATCTTCTGCATCCGAGTCCTCATAGGTCTGGAAGAGCTCTTCCTGGCTATCAGAGTGGACAGAGCCCTCAGAGTCTTCATCTGAAGGAGTAGGGTCAGAGGGTTCAACCCGGGCCTTTATCAGGAGGAGGCTGGGATGCTCTCTCAGGATGGGCCTGTGAACCTCTAATCATGGAAATTAAATCAGCAGCCATGGACATAATTTGTGTCTCCGGAGTCGGCTGAGGTAAGGATTTGGAAGTAATATGCTTTGTTATGCTGGCTGCCTTAACCCTAGTGTAGGCCTTAATAGACATGGCCATAGGAGGCCTGGCAGCTCCACGTGCAGGAGTGACCTTGTCTACAGCAATGGTCTCGGGCATTTCCTCGGTTTCGGTATCCGGAGGAAAGTCTATAACTGGCGTCGGAGTAATGTCGGTAATGCGGTATCTTCGGTTCGGAGCGGTGGAGAGACCATCTCAGAGGGAACCGGAGCACTCGCGCTAGGTTTTGGCATGGAGTCGGTGGTAGACGAGGGCCGAGGATGTCGGTCCTGGTCTTTTCGCTTTTTGGGAGTTTGCGATGTCGGAAGATCCGACGGCATGGTGTAGGCAAATTTATCGCCGAAAAAATCTTCAGCGAACTCCGCCCGGCGCCTGAAAGTGCGCTTGTTGAAGCGAGCACAGGCTACCCAGGCCGAGACGTCATGGTCTGTGCCCAGGCAAGGGAGGCAGTAAGAGTGGAAATCCTTATGAGGTATTTGTTTACCACAAAAAAGACAATTGTTAACTTTTTCAGTAATTTCTGACATCGGCTGAGGCAAGAAAAGGTCCCCAACGGGGTACTTAGCTTTTTTGATGACTTCGGTATCGTAGAACACAGGAGCTGACCGACCGGCACTTGCGAACTGCTTCTGCTTCGGGCACCGCGCGGCAAGAAAGACTGAAGAAAATGGCGTCGGCTGATGCTTATGTACTCCAGCCGCTCTGACGTCGGAGAGAAATGCGACATCAGCCGACGTCGGACCCAGACTTTGGAATCCGGCCGACCGAGGGCTGCCTGAGGCAGGACAACCCACATGTTATGACTGCAGTTGCATTCTTGAAGGACATCAGAAAAGTGTTTAGCACTTGGTCAGCAATGTCACAAGTTTAAAAAATGGAACCACTTTCAAAAATTCAGCAAATCAAGTAAGCCCCATTATGTTATAAAGAAAGGTCACTCAAAAAAGCAAGTTGATCATGTAGAAAGCTGCAACCCTACTTTTTATGTAGATAGTGCATCAGTGGTTGGTGAAAAGGTGATGCAGTACATTTGTTGGCGAAAAACAAGCGTTTTACACTGTCCTGTTTAATGGCAAACCCACAAATCTCAAAGTAGACACTGGTTCAAAGTGTAATGTTATGTCAGCAGAAACATTTGCTAAGGTGAGAGCTGGTGAGCAACTTCATTTAAGCAACAGTGCGCAACTTGTTGCTTACCGAGGTGAAGAAATTCAAACCTAAGTCTCAGTAACGTTTTGATGCTTTTTGGCTGGGAACAGTTACAGCTTGCAATTCTACATAGTTCGAAGACCTGTGCAATTATTATTAGGTCTTAGAGACACAGTTTGAGAATGAAACTGCTTTCCTTTACCAAAGAAGTCCATCATGTAAGCACATGTCCTAGTTCCAGTTTCACCAGTGCCATCTTCTCAGATTATGCTGATGTTTTAGATAAGTTGGGCAAACTTCCAGTTGTGTAATCCATAAAAATAAACCCAGAGGGCAGTCCAGTGGTCAGACCGGCAAGGAGAATTCGAATAGCTATGCAGAAAAAGATCAAGGTTCAGATGAATAAGATGGTGCAGCAATGTGTGATTTGTCCAGTCACAGAACCAACAGAGTGGGTTGTCTTCCATGGTAGCTGCTCATAACAAGAGCTCAGATGACATCAGTATATGCACTGATCCAGAGCTTGGATGACACCAGAATATGCACTGATCCGAGACTTGAATAAAGCATTAAAGAGACCCCATCATTCTAGTTGTACAGTAGAAGAGGTTGCTGCCCTGGCTGATGTCAAATGCCAGTTTTTTCCTGTCTTGGATGCAGAGAATTCATTTTGGCAAGAGATGCTTGATCGCAAATCTTCACTACTGACTACATTCAGTACCCCATTTGGCAGGTAGAGATTCCTTAGGATGCCTTTTGGTATAAATTCTGCAAGTGAAGTCTTTCAGCATGCAATGGAGCAAATTTTTTCAGGTTATCCATGTGCCAAAATTGTTGATGATTTACTGGTTGGAGACAATGGAGAAGCAGAGCATGACCAAAACCTCAGAAAAGTTCTGAACAGAGCACGTGAAGTGAACTTGAAGCCAAATCCTCTGAAGAGTAAACTCAGGCTTCCAGACATTACATCTGTAGGTCATTTACTTACCAGTATTGGCTTACAACCTAATCCATCCAAACAAGCAGCCATTCTTGAGATTCCAGCTCTAGGCAACGTCCAAGGCCTACAGCATTTCCTTGGTATGGTTAACTATTTGGGCAAGTTTATACCAAATGTTAGTGAGTTATCAGCATCTTTAAGAGAGCAAACATGCAAAAGTGTTGCCTGGTCATGGTTAGACCACCACTAGAGAGCATTTGACAACCTTAAGCACAGAATTTCTAGTCCACCTACATTGTGATACTATGATATCAATAAACCAGTTATTCGTTCTTGTGATGCGTCAAAGTTTGGTCTAGGTGCAGTTATTCTCCAAGAAGGCAGACTTGTTGCCTATGCATCTCGAACTCTTATCCAAACTGAAATGTAGTATGCTCAGATTGAAAAGGAACTTTTGGCTATTGTCTTCGTAGGCTCTAAGTTCCATGATTATACTCAAGGCCGAGCTCTCCAAATTAAGACTTATTTCAACCTCTAGTCACTCTTTTAAATAAGCCTATGCATACAGCTCCAGCAATACTGCAAATAATGTTGCTCAAATTATGAAACAACTTCAAAATGGTCTACACTAAAGGCAAACTTCTTTACCTGACTGATACCTTATCCAGATCGCCCAGAAATGCTACAGAACAGCATGATGCAGAGAATTTTGACTCTGATGTCATGGAAATGCATAATTTTTCTAACACGAGGCTAGATGAGCTGAAATCATACATTGACTAATCCAGTTTTGCAAAAGCTCAACAACTTCATTAATGTAGGATGGCCATCAAAGCAATCTTGTGTACTGGCAGAAGTACAACCTTATTTTCCTTACCGAGATGAAATGTTGATGGAAGAAGGTATCAGTTTCAAAGGTCCTAAAATTGTTGTTACTACTTTCTTACAACATTAATATATTCAGATTTTACATTGTAGCCACCCAGGTTCTGATTTTACCAAAAGAAGGGCGAGGGGACTAGTATTTCGGCCTTATCTATCAAAGGACATTAATAAAGTGCTTTCCTCATGTTCAGTGTGCAATAATACTATAAAGGAAGTTATGTACTCACCATAATGTTCCATGTTTGTAGTGCATCTCGCCCTTCATTCTTACACATGGGTTCGGAGCCAATCCAAGTCTTCTAGTTGGCTCGTGGCTGGGTAGGTATCCCATGGTGCACCAGTATAATCCCTGGATCTTGTTTGCTGCTAACTATAGAAAGAAATAAAAACTATCCAGAAAGAACAATAATAAAAGGTCTCCACTTGTTAGGAAAAAAAAATTTCTGTCTCCAGGTCCTTCCAGGAAGGGGGTAGGAGGGTGGGTTCGTAAGAATGAAGAGCGAGATGGACTACAAACGTGGAACATTATGGTGAGTACATAACTTCTTTATGTTCTGTAGTCCTATCTCGCCTTCATTCTTACACATGGGACAGCATCTCCAACACCTTATCCTTCGGTGGCTCAAGGAAAAATATTCCTGAGTACAGTGGAACCAAGGAAGGCTCTACCCCTAGAGGTCAAATCCAATTTGTAATAAGTAATAAAGGTGTAAGGGGTAGCCCATGTTGCTGCTGCACAAATATCAATTGGGAACCTGGCTTGAAAAGCTGCAGAAGTAGACTGGGATCTTGTAGAATGATCCTTAATTTTGAACTGTAAAGGCTTTCCATCGGAAGAATAAATGTAAGATATACAACTGGAAATCCAAATCGAAAGGGTCACTTTGGAAACCGGGAGACCTAATCTGGAGTCAGAGAAGGAAACAAATAATTGGTCTGACTAACAGAACCGTAACTGTCTGTGAATGTCCAACTGATGGAATCTATATTCTGCTGCGTTGGAATCATTAGGGAAGAACACCGGAAGCTCTATAGCTTGGTTCAAGTTGTTATGAGAGCACACCTTGGGGACAAAGGATGGATTTGTACGAAGAGATACTCTATCTTTGTGGAAAATCAAATAAGGGGGCTTGACAGACAGTGGTTGTAACTGATACTCATCTAGCAGATGTGATTGCCACCAGAAACAAAGTCTTCCAAGACAGAAACTTCAACGAACACAAATGAGCTGGTTCAAAGGGTGGAGTCATTAATTTGGATAGGATGAAGTTTAGATCCCATGAAGCAACCAGTTCCTGAAAGGGAGGTCTCAAAGTAGCACCTTTAAGGAAGGTTTTACACAATCTGTGTGACATCAGATTGGACTCATGTTGACCCAAATAAAAATTTGATATTGCTGCCAATTGAACCGTAACTGTGGCAGCAGCAGAACCCTGGTGAAAAAGTTCAGACAAGAATTCCAATAGCACTGGAATAGATGCTGTATAAGGGTCAACATTCCTTTCCTCAGCCGAGATAGAAAACCTTCTCCATTTGCTGGTGTATAACTTTCTAGTGGAGGATTTGTGAGAAGATGCAAGAATGTGGGTCACAGTGGGTGAAAAATCATGAAGCCTGACTAGGGATGGAACTGGAGCAGCCAAGCTGTCAAATTGAGGGTGTGGAGGCTGGGATGAAGAGAGCCTGAATAGATCTAGCATTGGGTCAGAATCCATGGGTCGTCTTGTAGATGAGGCCCGAGAAAGGGGAACCGAACCTGAGTTCCTAAGGAGTGATGAGGATCAATTTGTTTCCCAACAGTTTGGCTTTCTGAATCACCTTGGATATGACAGGAAAGGGCGGGAAAGCATAAAGGAGACAAGGGGACAACTGTGAACAAGTGTGTCTCTCGGTGACTCCCCCGGAGGGGGGATAAGGGAAAAGCAGCCACTGCATTTAGAGTTGATCAGACTGGTGAAAAGATCGCAGCAAGGCTGTCCCCATCTGCAGAAAATATGTTCCGTTATTTCCTGTTTCAGATACCACTCGTGAGGTATCACGATTGCCCGGCTGAGTTTTGTCGGCAATAACGTTGGTTGTCCACGGGATGTGCATTGCCATTAGAAAGCACTGGGAAGATATCACCCATTTCCAAACACGAATGGCCTCTCAACAGAGTGGGTACGATCTGGTTCCGCCTTGTTTGTTGAGATACCATACTACCGACATGTTGTCTGAGTGTATGGCTATCATGCCAAGAGGAAGAAGGTCGTGGAGTGCTTGCAATGCCAGAAGCACTGCCCTCATTTCTAGGACATTGATATGCAGGTGGGACTAGTGATCTTGCCATGTGCCTTGGACAGTCCTACCTAGATAATGCCCCCCCCCAACCTGTGAGGCATATGTGGTCACAGTATCAACGGGCTGGCGAGGAAGGAATGGAGTGCCTGTCGTCAGCTGGTTGGGATGGATCCACCAACAGAGGTCCTTTTTGCAAAGCTCTGTTAAAAGGATGTGGTGGAATAGAGGCAGTTGTTGGAAGGACCACTAAGACGACAGAAGCCATTGAAGAATCCGCATGTGTAGTCTGGCAAGAGGGACTAGTAATATAGTGGAGGCCATGGTCCCAAGAAGTTTCAGCAATGTCTTTGCCTTGACTTTCCAGAGGGGTAGTAGATGAACGACTTCTTGTACGAGATTCTGTGCTTTTTCTGCTGGAAGACGAGCCACTATGGCGACTGAGTATTTCTGCCCCTATAAAAGTCACAAATTGAGAGGGCGATAAGACAGACTTTTCCCAATTTATAGTAATCCCCAACTGGGCACAAAGTTGGATAGTGCAGACTCTGGTTTGAAGTAGATGCCTGGTGGAGGCGGTCAGGAGCCAATCATCCAGATACAGAAACAACTGGAATCCTAGACGTCTCAGGTGAACTGTCACTACTGCCATAAATTTGAACAACTTGGGGGCTGTGGTATGATCAAAGGGCAGAGCATGAAACTGGTAGTGACCGACTCCCAGCCAGAAGCGTAGATGGCTCCTCGATGCTCTGTCCATTTTTATGTGATAGTACTTGTCTTGGAGGTCTACTGAGCACAACCAAGTATCTTTCCCTAATAGAGGGAGTACAGACTGCAGTGTCACCATCCAGAAAGTACAGTTTTGTACCTACCATAAATGTAGATGTCCGATAGGTATGCATCTGCAGTCATAACATATGGGTTGTCCTGCCTCAGGCAGCCCTTCGGTCGGCCGGATTCCAAAGTCTGGGTCTGGCCTCGGCTGATGTCGCACTTTCCCCACGTCAGAGCTTCTGGTTATAAAGGCATCAGCCGACGCGATTTTCCTCAGTGTTTCTTGCCCCAGATGCCAGGTGCCCTCTAGGAAGGCTAAATTTGGAGAAAAATTGAAAATTCCAAATAGTAGCAAACCAAATATATACAAATATACATACAAACAAATACACCATAATAGATTCCCCCAGCTAGCTGAAAGAGGGATAAGTACCCTAGGAATACCACAGAGGGGAAGGAGGGTGGGTAATCCTGACTGCAGATGCATACCTATCGGACATCTACATTTATGGTAGGTACAAAACTGTACTATGTCCTTCAAGGATGCATCTGCAGTCATAACATATGGGTAGAATACCATAGCCAAACTGGGGGAGGAGGTACTAAGATAAGGATGGTGTAGTTAAGATCCCTTGTAAAACTGCAGTTGCAAAACCTGCTCGGGATCTGGAGTATAAAGGTAGATTGTAATGCTTGGCAAATGTATGCACGGAGCTCCAAGTAGCAGCTTCTAAAATGTCCTTGGTAGCCACCCCTCGTAGGAAAGCTGTAGTGGTGGCTGTGGCTCTTGTGGAATGAGGCCTGATATTTTCTGGAGCTGTCTTTCCATGAAAAGAGTAGCAGAAACGAATGCAATTTCCTATCCATTTGAAATTGTCTGTTTGGAAATTGCTTTTCCTTGCACTCCAGTTGCATATGCTACAAAAAGTTGGTCAGTTTTTCTGCTGGTTTTAGTTCTGTCCAGATAGTAGCGTAGTTGTCTGTGTACATCCAAGGTGTGCAATAGTCTTTCCCCCTTGTTCTTTGGGTTAGGGAAGAACGTAGGCAAATGAATAGCTTGGTTCAAGGATACCCTGGATACATGAAAGTAGGATTGGTTCTCAGAGACACTCTATCCTGGTGAAAAATAAGGAAAGGCTGCACTGCCATTAATGCCTGTAACTCAGATACTCTTCTTGCTGAAGTGATTGCCAGAAGGAAAGCAGTTTTCAAAGATAAAAACTGTAAGTCTGCTGATGCTGCTGGTTCAAAAGGGGGTAGTGTTAATTTTTCCAGCCCAAAATTGAGATCCCATGCAGGCAGAGGGGGTCTCCTTGGAGGTTTTACATTTTTGATCCCTCTTAAAAATTGTCTGAGGAGAGGGTGAGAGAAGATAGGAGGATCCATATTGTACTCTGCTGAAATTGCTGAAGCATGAATCTTAATGGAAGAATAGGACAGGCCATTGTGGAACTGTTCTGCTAAGTATTCTAGGATGTGTGCTAGGTTTGCCAGTGTGACATCTGTACCCTTTGATGTGTTCCAAATGAGGAATCTCTTCCATTTAGCTGAGTATGTCTTCCTTGTGGAGGGTCTGCGAGCCTCCAGGATAATGTCCTTGACCCTCTGAGATAAGACAGTTTGGTTTTGTTTTAAACAATTTTCCAGGCAGTTAGCTGCAGTGTTTTCAAGTTTGGATGCAGGGTCTTGAAGTTGTTCTGCGTTAGAAGAAGAGGCCATAGTGGTAGAGGCCATGAGTTCGCCCGAGACATGCTTCTCAGTAGCGGATACCAGTGCTGCCTTGGCCAGTCTGGAGCTATTAGTATCACCTTTGGCTGTTCCTCCCTGATCTTCAGTAGAACTCTGTACAGCAATGGGAGAGGTGGGAATGCATACACTGTTAGGGCATTCCAGCTGAAAGAGAGAGAGAGAGAGAGTCCACCCTCCAGGCTTGTGGGTGGTATATCCTTGAGCAGAATTTCTTCAGTTGGTGGTTGAGTGGGGAGGCGAACAGGTCTATCTCTGGCATTCCCCAGGTTATGAGTTTGAAGATGTCTGGATGCAGCATCCATTCGTGAGCATCCGTGGTAGTTCTGCTTAAGCTGTCTGCATGTGAATTCTCTTTTCCTGGTACGAATTTGGCCTGCAGCTGGATGTTGAGATTCAGGCCTAGGTTCCACAGATCCATTGCCATTCGACATAAGGGGTAGGAATGCGTGCCTCCCTGTTTGTTTATGTACCACATGACTGTGATATTGTCTGTCCTTATCAGCAGATGTCCTTGCTGGAGGAATGGTTTGAATGCCTCGATTGCATGCTTCACTGCCAGCATCTCCTTTAGGTTTATGTGCAAGTTTAGCTGGTCTCGAGACCATAGGCCTTGGATACACTTGTCCTCCATGTGTGCTCCCCATCCTAGGTCTGAGGCGTCCGTGGTGATGGTCTGCCTTGGTTGTGGTTTGTTGAAAGGCAACCCTCTGTTGGACTGGCAGGCCTGAGCCCACCACAAGAATTCCTTTTTCAGGCATGGAATGATTGGTATCATGGTTTCTAGACTGTGCCTGTGTTGAGACCATACATTCCTTAGGTACCATTGTAATTTCCTCATATGCAGTCTAGCATGTGGGATCAAGATTATGCAGGATGCCATGTAACCCAGGGTCTGCAGGACTTTCCTTGCAGTAAGCTGAGCTTGTCTTGTCAGATCCATGAAGTAGTCTGGGAGTTGCTTTTGTTTTTCTTCTGTGAGAAAAGCCATCTTGAGTTATTGTGTCCAGATCCGCTCCCAAGAAGGTTATCCTTTGGGATGGCACTAGTCTTGACTTCTGGATATTGACTGTGTATCCCAAAGCCTGTAACAGGTGTATGACATAGGCCAAATCCTTTATTAGTTTTGTCTTGTTGTCCGCTTGCATTAGGCAGTCGTCCAGGTATGGGTAGATTTGAATTCCCTGAAGCCTGCAATGTGCAATTACTGATGCCAGGCATTTTGTGAATACTCTGGGTGCAGTAGATAAGCCAAAGGGCAATGCTGAGAATTGATAATGCTTTGAACCTGCAAGAAATCCGAGGTGTCTTCTGCAATCTGGTCGTATAGGGACGTGCAGGTATGCCTCCTTGAGATCTAGAGTCACCAGCCAAGACTCCTTGCCCAACATGGGAAGAAGTTGCTGTAGGGTCAGCATTTTGAATTTTGGCACAATGAGATATGTGTTTAGTGCGGACAGGTCGAGAATAGGCCTCCATTGTTTTTCTTTTCTTGGTACAAGGAATAGTCTGGAGTAAAATCCTTGGCCTTGTTCCATAGATGGTACCCTTTCTATCGCTTTCATCTGAAGTAAAGTGTTGATTTGTCTTAAAGCCTCTGGCTTCTGGTTTGGTGGAAGGTTTGGCATTCCGCTCCTTTTTGGTAAAGTGTGGAAGTGAAACCTGTATCCTTTGTCTATTGTTTGCAATGTCCATGTGTCTTTTGTAACGCAATGCCAGTTTTTCGAGAATAAAGCCAGCTTTCCGCCCAAGGGTGCTTCCAGTTGTTCCCTGGTAGGCGGAATCAGAGTCAAGTCATTGTGTCTGTCCTGTGGAAGTGGTTGTAGTTGCAGCTGTGGCAGTACTCCTCTGGTTGGCAGGCTGCCATAGACGACCCCTGTAGGCACCCTTTGATTGACCTCTGCCTCTTGGGCGTCTATTCCTGCCCCTCTGTCTGGAAAGGACAAATTCTTTGAAGGCCAGTTTCTACTGAACCTCGGAGGTTGAACTTGCAGGAAGTCCTTTACTGTTTGCACAGATTTTGCTTTTTCTTCTACTTTCTTTAGAATCTCCTGTGCAGGGGAGCCAAATAAACTTTGTTTCTCCATTGGAGCATCTAGTAGTTTAGCCTTGACATGGTCTGGCAAGGCTTGCTCTTTTAGCCATGCATGCCTCCGAATTACTGCCCCAGTCATAGATGATCTAAATGAAGCCTCCAGTGCATCATAGCCACATTTTAAGAAATGATTACTGACCTGCTGAGAGTTGTGTACCAAATTCTGAAGGGACTTACGGTCTAAAGGTTCAGGAGAAGAAAGCTTTTTGTTCAGCTGATCTAACAAATATTCCTGGTACTGTATCATATGGAATTGACAGTTTAATGCCCTGGCAGAAAGAGTAGCGGATGTATAAACCTTTTTACCCCATCTCTCTAATGCTCTTGACTCTCTTTCAGAGGGTAGGGGATTTTTGGCAGTGTCAGCTGCAACACCTTTTGGGCCCTGAGAAATAGTTTCTGGGTCTGCAGCATGGGCTTTATACAAGTGGAAGTGAGAATCCGGGACCCTGTAATATCTGTCAGGTTTGGCGGGGGCCGGGGGAAGAGAATCAGGGGCAGAACTGACATCATTATACGCATCATCAACTACAGTTAGCACAGGTGGTATGGCTAAAGGCCTATGCTGTGGCAAATGTAAAAATGTCCTTAATCTTTTTCTGGAATCAGAAAAATCCTGACCCTGCCATTGAAAGTGTTCCCTCATTGAGTGTAAAGTCTCCCCAAAGGAAAATTCTTCAGGAGGGGAGGCAGAAGGAATAGTCTTCTGCATCTGAATCCTCATAAGGTGAATATGGCCCTTCCTGATGGTCTGATAAATCAGATCCATCCGAGGAGTAATCAGAGGAGAGAGGTTCAGGGGGTTCAGTCCTAGGCCTTTTGTCGGGAGGAGGGTGGGAGGCCCTGTCTGGGTGAGGTTGGGAACCCCTAATCAAAGATATAAGGTCCTCAGCAAGGCTGAGAATCTGAGAACTTGAGGAAGGTCTCTGAGAAGTAGATTTGGCAGGTAAAGCTTTTGAAATTTTGGCAGCTTTAGCCCTGGAGAAGGCCTTAATAGACATAGAAGCAGGGGGGGGCCTAGCTGCCCCACGTGTAGGTGTAGAAATGTCCAATGGAATGGTGTCGGACAATTCTTGTTCGCTTGCTTCTTCGGTAGGGATTTCTGAAGCCGACTCAGCCAGGGCCGCTCTGGCCTCGGTTGTCGGAGGTATGTTTTCGGCAGAAGTAAGAACTGAGGACTCGGTTTCAGCCGAAACCGAGACACTCGCGGTAGGCCTAACCGTGGTTTCAGCCGAAACTGCGGGCCGCGAGTGTCAGTCCTTTTCCTTGCGTTTTTTGGCCAAATGCGTAGTCGGAGTCTCCGACGGCATTTTATATGCAAAAGCGGATCCAAAAAACTCTTCTGCAAACTCCGACCAACGTCTAAGAGTCCGTCGGTTGAAGGAGGCACAGGCTAAACAAGCTGATACGTCGTGGTCTGGGCCTAAGCAAGGGAGGCAGTAAGAATGGAAATCCTTATGAGGTATTTGTTTCCCACAAGTTAAACAATTATTTACTTTGTCTGACATCGGCTGAGGCAAGAAAGAGTCCCCAACGGGGTACTTAGCTTTTTTAGAAGTCTTCGGTAGCTGAAATCTCTGGATCTGACTGACCGGCACTTGCGAACAGCTTCTGTTTCGGGCACCGCGCGGCAAGAAAGACTGAGGAAAATGGCGTCGGCTGATGTCTTTATACCCCAGAAGCTCTGACATCGGGGAAAGTGCGACATCAGCCGAGGCCAGACCCAGACTTTGGAATCCGGCCGACCGAAGGGCTGCCTGAGGCAGGACAACCCATACGTTATGACTGCAGATGCATCCTTGAAGGACATCTGAGCAGACACCTTATCAGAACTCCTTCAGTATACGTACCTTGTAGAGCCTCTCCCAACTCCTTAAGGAGATCTCTCTGAAGCCTTGCAAAATGTGTTAGCTAGTTCAGCGGTCTGAGAGTGAATGCCGCTGATGAAAAGATATGTTTCCCGTATCTGTCCATTGTTCGAGACCCCTTGTTCAGTGGATGGACAGATGAAGTCTCCGCTAGTTCCTTCTTAGTGGCCACCGCCACCATCATGGCATCTACAGGACAGCCCTTAGACAAAAATTCCTTCTCCTTGTGGGGCTGACAAAAATGTATTGGGTTTCCTGGGGACTGGTTCCATGGCATCAGGAGTCTCCCGCACCTTTCGACTAACAAGATCTAAAAGTTCATCAAAAGGTGGAGACACCCAAGAGGCTGAAGTTTGAGACCCGAAAGCTTTCGGGTACACAGACTCCTCATCAGAAGGGGTAACAGTGGGCCAGCCGCACCTCTGCTTAAGAATCTCTAAGATGTCAACAAAGGATACATCAGAGGCTGACTTGGGGGACCCTTCTGACTCCTCGAGGTCGGTGTCGGAGGTAAGAGACTCATCCTGGGAGTCTACATGCTTCCTCTTGCATGTCCTCTTCCGAGGGGGCTCCTCAAAAGGGTATTCCAGGGAGGTCTCGAAAGAGTGGGGGCCACCAGCCGGGAGCTCCTGAGGCTGCGGGTCTCTGCTGTCTTGAGAGGGAGTAGGTGCCTAGACGGAGGTTGGTGCCCGAGGGGGAAGGGTGTCTGTACCCCTTGGTGGAGCTGATGATCGGGACAGCACACTCATCTCGAAGACCGACCATTCCAGTTCCAAAGACCTCCCCGGCTCAGAGGAGACGGAGGAAGTCATCGGCTCCAGAACTATCGGCTCTGAGACAGATGTAGGGTCCGAGCTCACCCAAGCCAACACTGTCGGGAGTGGAACTCGGCTCTGTGACAGCCTCGGGGAGAGCTGGAACTGAGGGTTCCATAACCAGTGGTACTGAGCACTCCGGCTCCGAAAGCCCCACACAACTCAAGGAACCACAGAAGGGGAAATGGACTCAAGTGGCTCCGGGACAGACTGGGTCAGAGCCAACAGCATTTTTTCATTTCAGGAGTCTTAGCACTACTCTCTCCACATCATCTTCCAACAGGCTCCTGGAAGATCTGGAAGACAGTGTGGGAGATCTAGACCTCTGTAATATAGGGGACCTTAAAGTTGGGGAGACCAGCAATGGATCTCTGGACCAGCTCAGATGTCTGCTATCAGTGGTCGGCTCCAAAATGCCTGGGGCCGACACCGGTCATAGTAGCTACACCCTCAATTGGTTCCGAAATCAGTGGAGCCAAGGAGGGAGAAGACTTGTCTGTTTCGACATTTTGGGAAGCGCCTCTTGGAAGGTTTAGCCTTTTCTTTTTTAGATCCATGCAATTTGGAGGAGGAAGACGAACTGGCCAAGTCTTCTTCAAAGGAAGGCTTAAGGAGATACTTCAATATTAGTTTATTCTTCCATTCCTGTAACACCCTGGCACTGAAAGAATGGCAAAACAAACATGTTTCTTGTAGATGGATGGCTCCAAGGCAATACACGCATTTACTGTGGCCATCGGTAATAGACATTTTCTGTGAGCATTTCACATATTTCTTAAACCCCGAGGGTTTATGATCTTCTGCCTCTTTAGACATGGCACTGAGATGCAGCAAAAAGACACAAGTCAAACACACAGAGAACTAGGTCCATTAACTTAAATGGGCCTACCCCTGGGTAGAGAAGAAAGAGAAACCTAGGTCCTCTAACTCGAATGGACCTAGAAAGGAGAATAGTAAAGGTCTGAAACTAACAAATCTACTTGACACACACAAAGTAGAGGCCTCTATACAAATTCTAAGACGTAGAACCAAAAAGGGTTGAAGTATCAAGAACCCTTGTCAACTAAAGCTAAATATCCGACTAGAAACTAGGCGGATTACTTTAAAAATAACTAGCTAAGCTAATAACACTGCACACTAAAGATCACTGTACACAGAAGATTAAATTGAGCGCAACGAGCACCATAAAGTACAGTTTTGTACCTACCATAAATGTAGATGTCCGATAGGTATGCATCTGCAGTCATCACATATGGGTTGTCCTGCCTCAGGCAGCCCTTCGGTCGGCCGGATTCCAAAGTCTGGGTCCAGCATCAGCTGAAGTCGCCCTTTCCCCGACGTCACAGCGCCTGGGGTATAAAAGCGTCAGCCGACGCTATCTTCCTCAGTTTTTCTTGCCCCAGATGCCAGGTGCCCTCTAGGAAGGCTAAATTTGGAAAAATGCAATAAAAAATCCAAACATTTGCAAAAAAAAAAAAAAAAAAATATATATATATATATATATATATATATATATATATATATATATGTGTAAAAACAAATACACCATAATAGATCCCCCCAGCTAGCTAATAGAGAGGTAAGCACCCTAGGAATACCACAGAGGGGAAGGAGGAAGGGTAAACCTGACTGCAGATGCATACCTATCGGACATCTACATTTATGGTAGGTACAAAACTGTACTATGTCCTTCAAGGATGCATCTGCAATCATCACATATGGGTAGAATACCATAGCCAATCTGGGGGTGGAGGTACTAGGAAAAGGATGGTGTAGCTAAGATACCCTGCAGGACAGCCATAGCAAAGCCTGCTCTGGATCTAGAATATACAGGTAAATTGTAATGCTTGGCAAATGTATGCACGGAGCTCCATGTGGCAGCTTCTAAAATGTCTTTTGTAGCCACCCCTCTTAAGAAGGCTGTGGAGGTGGCTGTGGCTCTCGTAGAATGAGGTCTAATGTTAGCTGGTGCAGTCTTTCCATGGAATGAGTAACAAAAGCGGATGCAATTTCCTATCCATTTTGAAATTGTCTGTTTGGAAATTGCTTTTCCTCGAGTACCAGCAGCATATGCTACCAGCAGCTGGTCAGTTTTCCTGAAACTTAGTTCTGTCCAAGTAGTAGCGCAACTGTCTGTGAATGTCCAGGGTGTGCAGCAGTTTCTCCCCTTTGTTTTGTGGATTTGGGAAGAAGGTAGGCAAGTGAATGGCTTGATTCAATGAAACCCTGGATACCACCTTTGGCATAAAAGTAGGATTAATTCTTAATGAAACTCTGTCCTGGTGAAAAATAATAAATGGCTGAACTGCCATCAGGGCCTGCAATTCCGAAACCCTTCTTGCTGAGGTTATTGCCAGAAGGAAAGCAGTCTTCCATGAAAGGTACTGTAGATCTGCAGATGCTGCTGGTTCAAATGGAGGCAGTGTTAGTTTTTCCAACACGTAGTTAAGGTCCCAAGCAGGTAGAGGTGGTTTCCTAGGAGGTTTGATGTTTTTAATTCCTCTTAGAAACTGTCTTAGGAGAGGGTGAGAAAAGACAGGTGGATCAGTATTGTACTCTGCTGAAATTGCTGAAGCATGAATCTTAATAGAAGAGTAGGACAGTCCATTGTGGAACATTTCTGCCATATATTCCAGGATATGTGCCATGTTCATCATTGTCGCATCTAGGCCCTTTGTGGTGTTCCAGATGAGAAATCTTCCATTTTGCTGAATATGCCTTCCTTGTGGAAGGGCGGCGAGCTTCCGCAATATTCTTCACTCTCTGGGATAGCTTATCCTGAGGAGGAGTCAAGGTATTCTCCACGCTGTTAGTTGCAATGTTTTCAGGTTGGAATGTAGAGTTTTGTATCTGTGCTGTGTCAGTAGAAGTGGCCATAGAGGTAGGGGCCATGGTTTCGTACCTGACATGCTCCTTAGCAGTGGGTACCAGTGCTGTCTTGGCCAGTCCGGAGCTATCAGAATCACTTTTGGCTGCTCTGCCCTGATCTTCAGTAACACCTTGGTCATTAATGGAATAGGAGGAAATGCATACACTGTCAGATTTCTCCAGCTGAAAGAGAGGGCATCCACTTTCCACGCTTGTGGGTGGTATGTCCTTGAGCAGAATGTCTTTAGTTGATGATTGTGGGGGGATGCAAATAGATCTATGTCCGGGCTCCCCCAAGATTGTGTTATCTGTTGAAAAATGTCTGGGTGCAGCATCCATTCGTGTGCATCCATGCTATTTCTGCTTAGGCTGTCCGCCAGTGTATTGTCCTACCCTGGCACAAACTGAGCTTGAGTTTCAAGGAAAGATCCCATAGATTCATTGCCAGTCTGCAAAGAGGGTAAGAATGGGTACCTCCTTGCTTGTTTATGTACCACATAACTGTGGTGTTGTCTGTCCTTATTAGTAGATGGCCTTGATGCAGAAAGAGTTTGAAGGCCTCGATTGCATGTATCACTGCTAGCATTTCTTTTTGATTTATGTGCATGCGTAGCTCCTTTCGTGACCACTGTCCTTGGATACCTCTGCCCTCCATGTGTGCTCCCCAACCTAGGTCTGAAGCGTCTGTTGTAATAGTTTGGGAGGTTTTTGGCTTTGTTAAGGGCAACCCTCTGTTGGACTGGCTGGCCTGAGCCCACCACAGAAATTCCTTGTTAAGGCATGGAATGAGTGGGATTAAAGTTTCCAAACTGTGACTGTGCTGAGTCCACAAACTCCTTAGGTACCACTGTAGCTTTCTCATATGTAGCTTTGCTTGTGGAATCAGAAGAATACAGGATGCCATGTAACCCAGGGCCTGCAGGATTTTCCTTGCCGTCAGCTGGGTTTGTCTTGTCAGATTCTCGAAGTAATCCGGTAGTTGACTTTGTTTTTCTTCTGTGAGATAAGCCATTTGGGTGGTTGTATCTAGATCCGCACCCAGAAAGGTTATTCTTTGGGATGGAACAAGTCTTGATTTGTGCATGCTGACTGTATATCCCAAGGCCTGTAGAAGATTGATGGCATAATTTAAGTCCTTTATCAAAGTTTGTTGGTTGTCCGCTTGTATAAGGCAGTCGTCCAGATATGGGTAGATTTGAATCCCCTGGAGTCTGCAGTGTGCTATTACTGATGCTAGGCATTTCGTGAATACTCTGGGCGCAGTAGATAAGCCAAAGGGCAATGCTGAGAATTGATAATGCTCTGACCCTGCAAGAAATTTGAGGTATCTTCTGCAACTTTGTCTGATAGGGACATGCAGGTATGCCTCCTTGAGGTCTAGAGTAACCAGCCAAGACCCCTTGCCCAGCATGGGAAGGAGTTGCTGTAGAGTCAGCATTTTGAATTTTGGCACAATGAGATAAGTATTCAGTACGGACAAGTCGAGAATTGGTCTCCATTGATGCTCTTTTCTTGGAACAAGGAATATCCTGGAGTAAAATCCTTGGCCTTGTTCTGAAATAGGAACTTTAAGTTTGAGATTAGTTTCAAAGCCTCTGCCCTTTGATTTGGTGGCAGACCTGGCATGCCTTTTCTTTTTGGCAATGTGTGGAAATGGAACCTGTATCCCTTGTCTATTATTTGGAGTGTCCATTTGTCTCTTGTAATGTTGTGCCAATTTCTTGAGAATAAAGAAAGCTTTCCGCCCAAAGGTGCTTCTAATTGAGCCCTGGTTGTGAGTCAAAGCAAAGTCATTGAGTTTGTCCTTGTGCAGCAGTTGCAGGTCCTGAACTGCCTGTCGGGATGGAGGTTGCCATTGACGCCTCTGTAGGAGCCCCTAGCTTGCCCTCTACCTCTGGCACGCCTGTTCCTGCCCTTTGAAATCTTTCTGTGTCCGGAAAGGACCAATTCTTGGAAGGCCAGTTTCTGCTGAATCTAGGCAGTTGGACTTGAAGAAAATCCTTAACTGTTTGTACAGATTTTGCCTTTTCCTCAAATTTCTTTAGGACGTCTTGAGCAGCGGAACCAAATAACTTTTGCTTTTCCAATGGAGCATCCAAAAGCTTAGCTTTAACATGTTCTGGCAGAGATTGTTCCTTCAGCCAAGCATGCCTGCGTATGACAACACCTGTCATTGCTGACCTACATGAAGCTTCCAATGCATCATAACCACACTGCAAGAAGTGGTTGCTAACCTGCTGGGAGTTATGTACCAGATCCTGAAGGGATTTACGGTCAAGGGGTTCAGAAGACAATTTCTTATGCATTTCTTCTAACAAATACTCTTGATACTGTATCATGTGAAATTGGCAATTTAATGCCCTCATAGCAAGAGTGGCAGAAGTATACACTTTTTTACCCCATCTCTCTAATGCCCTGGACTCCTTTGCAGAGGGGAGTGGGTTCTTAGTAGTAACAGCTGCAACCCCTTTAGGGCCCTGTGAAATAGTTTCAGGGTCAGCAGAGTGGGCCTTATAAAGAAAATTATGTGTGTCCGGGACCCTGTAATACCTATTGGGCTTAACAAGGGCCGGAGGCAGAGTGTCAGGGGTCATACTAGAGTCAGAATATACATCATCAATCACATTTAAAACAGGAGGAATAGCCAAAGGTCTATGCTGAGGTAAATGAAGAAAAGTTCTTAGTCTTTTCCTGGAATCAGAATATTCCTGGCCCTGCCATTTGAAATTCTCTCTCATAGTGTGAAGGATCTCCCCAAAGGAAAGCTCTTCAGGAGGGGAGGCAGAGGGAATAGATTCCTCTGCATCCGAATCCTCGTAGGCCGAATAAGCCTCCTCCTAGTAGTCTGAGTAATCAGAGCCAACAGAGGCCTCCTCTGAGGAAAAGGGATCAGGAGGATCCATCCTGGGCCTTTTGTCTAGAGGGGGTTGGGAGCCCCTGTCCGGATGAGGCTGAGAGCCCCTAATTAAGGAGATAAGGTCCTCTGCTAAAGTTAGAATCTGTGAACTAGAAGAAGGACCCTGAGGAATAACTCTGGGAGGCATGGCTTTAGTGTGTTTTGCAGCTTTAGCCCTGGTGAAGGCCTTAATAGACATGGATGCAGGAGGCCTGGCTGCACCACGTGCTGGTGTAGCTTTGTCTAAAGGTATGGTGTCGGAAGATTCCAATACACCAGTTTCAGAAGGCAATTCTGTAACCGACTCTGTAGGAGCCTCCGGGGCCGAGGCTGTCGGTTGCATTATTTCAGGGTTCGGAAGTTCCAAGGACTCTGTATCAGCCGAGACCGGGACACTCGCGGTAGGCCTAGTCGTGGTTTCAGCCGAAACCGCGGCCCGCGTGTGTCGGTCCTTGACTTTCCGTTTCTTAATTAAATGTGATGTCGGGGTTTCCGACGGCATTTTGTAAGCAAAACTATCCCCAAAAAACTCTTCTGCGAACTCCGACCGACGTCTAAGAGTGCGTCGGTTGAAGGAAGCACAGGCTGAACAGGCCGAGACGTCATGGTCTGGGCCTAAGCAGGGAAGACAATAAGAGTGGAAATCCTTATGAGGTATTTGTTTCCCACAAGTTAAACAATTATTAACTTTTTCTGACATCGGCTGTGGCAAGAAAGAGTCCCCAACGGGGTAATTAGCTTTTGAAGTCTTCGAATAGCGAATTTACAGGAGCTGGCCGATCGACACTTGCGAACTGCTTCTGCTTCGGGCACCACGCGGCAAGAAAGACTGAGGAATATGGCGTCGGCTGACGCTTTTATACCCCAGGTGCTGTGACGTCGGGGAAAGGGTGACTTCAGCCGACGCCAGACCCAGACTTTGGAATCCAGCCGACCGAAGGGCTGCCTGAGGCAGGACAACCCATATGTGATGACTGCAGATGCATCCTTGAAGGACATCAGCAAGCACTAATTATCAAACTTATGAACTACCAAATTGTCTAAGCTAATCTAGCACAGCAAATAACTAGGGGCAAAACACCCATCAAATAGAACAAACTGGCACACAGGATACCAAGGAGAACAACAAGGCCAACGGCCAACCAGTTCTCAACAATAATTCACTAAATAGAAGAAAAAAAGGTACTTCAGCAAGACTAAAACTACTCTAACGATAGTAAAACACTAGCAAAGGCTATATAACCTGAAAAATTAAGCTGTAATAAAGAAAAAAAAATAGGAAAATGTGTTAAACTTAGCCACGGCCAAGAAGAAGCACATCTGAACTCGTCGACAAGGCAAACGAGATCTGGGGATTATACTGGTGCACCATGGGATATCTACCTCGTCACGAGCCAACTAGAAGACTTTGAGCTTGCTAAAAGGCAGAGTAGGAGCAGAGGATCTGCTCCAAACCCATGTGCAAGAATGAAGGCGAGATAGGACTACAGAACATTTGCATTTGCAAAGGGAGACGCTTCAGCTAAGCCACACTCGTGCATTATCTTGGTCTATGGTAGCTACTGACATTTATGTGGAACAATCAACATTATTTAGAGTTGGTAGACAAAGTGGTTTGAAATTTATTTGCTACCTAACCTGATGTCTAGTACTGTCATTACAAAGTTGAAATGTCACCTCAGTACATGGTAGTCCACATAGTTATAGCGGACAACTGTACTCCGTTTACCAGTCAATTGTTTTAGAGATTTGCTAAAGAGTGGGACTTTGTCCATGTTACTAGCAGTCCTGAATATCCACAGTCAGATGGTCTGGCTGAACATGCAGTACAGAGTGAAAAGCAATAACTTGAGAGGTCAAAGTGTGACAACAACAATATCCTTTTGAATCTACTCAATCTCAGAAACACACCCAGTGACAATTTACTTGGCTCGTCTGCTCAGAGACTTTTATCTAGGCAAACCAGAACAACCTTGCCTTTTAGTTCAAGCTTACTGGTGCCTAATGCTAAAACACAACAGAGCAATCAAAGCCCAAATGTTTAAAAAGAGATATTTTCAGAAGTCCAGGTATGACAAGAGCAGCAGATTTCTTCACCCGTTAGAAAAAGGAAAGACAGTAAAGATGCAAAGGCTTCGACCAGATTGGTCAAGTGACAGGTATATTTGTGCCGAGCTGAGATCCTACTTGGTAGAATCTGAAGGTATGGAATACAGGAGAAACTACAGACATCAACTTCCTATATCAAAATTGAAATCGCAGCATTGTACCTGTGGTACAGACTCTAGATCTCAGATCAATCCAGACAATGTTCCAATGGCAGAATGTGTCTCGATACCAACTCCCATTCCTGATGATGTTCCTGATGTCCCCAAAGACAGACATTCTGTAAAGACAGTCCCCATCGCTAAACCTACTTTCAATTTTTATATCACACGATTTGGTCATATCACTAGGCCCAGTGTGTAATACACAGCAACCTGGATGCGACTGTTTCATATGTATCTAGTTTTGTATAACTGCATGTCAAAAAATGATTTCTGTACAACTGCATGTCAATCAATTTTATTATTGTATAAGCAATTTCTCAAAAAGGGAGGGTGCAGAACAGAGTGTATGTTGTAACTTTAAGAAGCATTTCCAAGTGATGGACGTGCATATAAATATTGAGCATGTAAAGACAGCAGTGACATTTTGACAGAACAGCCAGAGTGTGAGCATGTACGAGTGTGGCAGTCTGTTTATAAGTTTAAGTTTAAGCTTCAATCCTGATGTGTTTGTGTATAATAAACCTGTTTGAACAGAACCCACAACTGTATGTTTTATCCTGACCAGACAAGCAACAAATTACAAACAACTAAATACCATCTACACAATGTAAAAAAAAATTGCATCTGTATATATTCATAAATATACGTTGAAAATACCAACAAGGGTTATTTTTTTTAAAGAATTTGTAAATAAATATTTAAACAATGTTTGTTTAAAAACTGTCCAAATATATTTCAAAATTCATCATAATTTGGCAGCTCTAGATTAGACTACAAGGAAGATGGAAATGTGTTCATTTAAATCCTGATTATTAAATGCAATCAATCTGAGCTGCCAGTCTGTGCTCAATTCTGGATTCCCAAGAACCACCCTGTTCATTATGTGGGACCACTTCCAATATGCCAAATTTAAATTTCCAATTAGTACACACCTGTGTGTGTTTGAATAAGGTGTTTGGAGTTTTGCTTTAAAACAGGGTAAAAATATTCATAAAATTATTTTCCTAAAATGTCATTTTTACCAATGTAATAACTGGAACATCCTTCACACAGTGCTACATAAACCACTCCTTTGGAAGCACAGTTCCAATGTGCTAAGGGAATGTTGTAAAGAAACCCATTTAAGTGTATACATTATTTTTTTAGAAAGTGCAAACACTGTCCACAACTACCACATTTTCTAGTGCCCTTAATAAGGGCAACTGTAGGATGGATTTTGGGGTGTTCAAATAAATATTTAAAATTCCTATCTGTCAAAATCAAATTTAGGTACATCCCCTAAAATGTTAAAAATTTTCTTATTCACTTTCAGCATATTCACTGGCATTTGTTTTTACATTTCTTGGATAACCTGGAGCTCATTCCCAGCACTGTTCCAGTCTTAATTTGACTGTTTACTTTTGTTTGATCGTGTTAATTTTACTCAGACTAATTTACTGTTTATTTTCTATCCTTTTCGTTCTCTGTATTTGGTCTACCTTTTCCCTATTCTTTACTCTATTTCATAAAGTGCTTTTGGCCTTCCCTTCATCCATTTTACTCTCAACATTTACCAGACTCTGTTTTCCAGCTATATAGAGGTCTGCATGTTTTGCAAAGACAGAGGTAGAGGGGTCTAACCCAGGTAGCAACAAGTCCCCTGAATATTTCCAAAGGATCATCATTCATACTTCCTCACCGTGCAAAATAACTTGGGAGTGTATCATTTGACTTTACTTCAGGTAGTACCCAGGATCCCACTTTATTCCAAGTGACAGGTAGCCAAGACCCATTTTCCTCTGACTCTTTAAGAGTATACCATAAATAAACAGGAGGCCTATATACAACAGCAGTACGATTATCTCAAACTTGCTGTATAGTACTAAGCTTGATTTCATTACAAAGCACTGACTTGATGAAAATTTCAACCCCATCTGATAAGTAAAATTTATGCTGGAGTCTCTACAATTTAATACCCTAAGACAAGTTGATATTGGGGATGTGGTGGCCATTTGTTTTAGCTTTACAGTAAAGATAAACTACCTTACCAGTAGGGCTACCAACACTTTGGAACATGTCCTAGCTACAATAGCAAACTGCAGATCTTTCTTCATCTATTGCCCTCTCCATGGAATATTACAAGAGCTTACTAATGCAAGTTTGGATCAACACTGGAGGCACACTGTTCTTTGGAATGAGAAACTTAGATGTGAAAGAAAACTGCACTCATCATCAGAATGACATCTCTCATAAGGCAGCAGTTTTTATAGCCAGTGAGATTGCAAGAGATGCTAATCAACCTTTCATGCTCTTCTTGGTGGGCGACAGAGTCTTTCCATCTGGACATCTTTGTCATCACACAACTTTGAACAGACTGCTCAGTTCTCTTGATACAACTGCAACTATTAGAACCGCCAATCTTCCATCTCCAAAAGAATACCTGTGATCCCAAGCAAGTTGTGCATTATTTTCTGACCTCTAGTAACATTTCATCATAACTGGAATAGCTAACAGTGGGCTGAACCTTTGCCCACTGGTTATATTCTGGACAGATGTTTTCAGTACAGCCATATTCCAAATACTGGAGTCTTTCTCAAGGTCAAGACTTCTACAGCTGTCCTGAAGAAGGCTCTTGCAATTCCGATCTTTAAGAATTATAATGTCGCTCTGTCTCTAACCTTCCTTTTCAGAGAAAAACTGAGAAGATTAGCTATGCACAGTGTGAATCCAGATTAGCTATGCACAGTGTGAATCCTATCTCACAGCTAATGGACTCTTTGCTCCCTTTATGTGGGTTTTGCTTTCAGTACTAAAAGTATGCTTGCCAGAGTTATAAATGATCTTCTGACAGAGAGAAGCGCTTTTACTCTGTTCTAGTCCTGACAGATGTTTCAGCAGCCTCTAACATGATCAGTCACAGTATCCAGACTGCGCAGTTACAGTCAATCATAGAGTAGTCTGTCCTCAATATTCACAAAGTAGTTTAGGTTATACATCGCTGGATGACCCTAGTGGGTGTGTTTGACCAGCAGGAAGATTCCCTGATATAAACTCTTCTGACCATTGCCTTCTGTCTGGAGAGTGGAATAACACAAGGTTCAAACCTGAATCCTTGCTTTTCAAGGCATTTCTGACACTGTTGAAATGATGACTTAAGGAAAGAGGATCTTCCCAGCAGCATCACACTGGTGACATCCAACTCCATGCTTCCTTCCACCAAGGCAATACAGATGGAGTGAATTTCCTTGCAAATGATCTTAAAGCCATTCACCATTGGCAATCTCATATTCAGTAAAAGCTAACACAACCAAAACTGATGATGTGATAGCTGTGGGACTCTGAGATTACATTGCAAACTCCACTTGTATCAATCAGTACTTATGGCAAGAATAATTTGAGTTTCTGAACCAGGTGCAAAAGTTGGGTATGATCCTGGAGAACAGAGTGACATTTTAGAACAAGAGGTCATCTCCTGCAAAATTCTTGCCATCTTTGGAATATGGAGAAATCATCCTGAAGTATACATGTGCCTGATCCTATAAACAGCCGTTCATGCTCTGGTCTTAACTGGGATTTCATAACACCCAAAGTGAATGGAACTAGAGCAAAATTCTATTGCTAAGCACATTAAACCTGTGAAGCACAACTTGCTCTAATGCCTAGCAATTATACAATCTATAAAATCTTCCTCTTCGTAGAGCTGTGTAAGCTTGCCTGCTGTGGTCACAGTCCCCAGTTTCCATAAGGCTAGTGGTAGTGGTGGTGCTAGATGCCTTTAGAGTTACCTGGCTTTTGTTCCTTTGCCTTCTAAGCCCTGCATCTGTGGAACTTGTTACTACAATGGCTGCAGGGATGCTCTACGCTGGCCTACTTCCACAGGTCCCCTCAGACTTGCTTGCTTGATCTGCAAAGTGAGCAAATTGTTTTTTTGTTTTCAAGCCTTAGCTTAGCATTTGGATGATTTATACTTTATTTGGTTATTCATATTCTCATTATTTCATCATGACCACCAAGTTTTGCCCATTAATACATACAGAAGCAATGCTCTGATGAAATCTTAACATAATGTTTATTTTTATTTTATGTTTTAACTTTACTGTTCATTCTTCCTTTTTATTGTTCTTACACTGTTACTGGTGCTCTGAAATTTAAAGCACTTAAAGAAAAAACTTGTCAACTTCAAACTTAAGAGTATTTTTTGTGCTACTGAGGTCAGAGAAAACAGCTGACAAATTCTATGGGTTGCTCTTAGCATCTTTCTTACAGACTGCAATACAGTTGCATAATTCCAGTCTTCAAGAATTTCCCCACAGGTCAAGACTCTGTTAAAAAAATCCTATAAGAAAGTGTTTCAGCACTTCCAAAGCCTTCCAGGAACCTTAATGATATCCTGAAGTGGATATTCTCCCCTTTATCTTTCTTCTTGAGAAGGTTCATGTGTCTGCCTACTAACTAAAGTCTGCTGAGAGAGGAAAGACATGAAGGATGGCTGTATAATGTTATACAAAGGGCAAATTAGAGAAAAGGCAGGGCTAGCATGCAAAAAGACTGGAGATATACCTCGTTCCTCTACCATAAAAACACCAATATTCAAAATGATCGCAGGCAAAATCAACACCAGTGCTGACCAAGATGCTGTTACACTCTTCTCATTAAGACTCACTGAATCTGAGGAGACAATTATAGCACTTTGGATGATGAATGTATAGTCTTTTTTTGGGGTTGGGGGGGGCATCTGAAAGGAAATATCCTCCTCTAATACAGTGCTGAGAAGGACATCGTATATCCTGATGCTCTTTGGCTCCCTCCTTCAATGTTCTTTCCTTTGGTAAACTGGCCTTTCTTTCTGGATGTTTTCTTATTGGACTCCTTTCTTTCCTTTTATTTGCAAAAGATAATACAATCTTTGCAGTGGCTGTATCACAGCCACGTTTCCAAAACTTGAAATTTTCTTTAAACCCTTAAAATAGTAGACTACTGTGAAGAACTATGTGGATGAAAATCCTCAAGTGCTCAGTAGGGTGTACAGTACTGAAAGGGATAAGAAGCTCCTAACAGTGCCTGCTACGTAGGAATATCTTGCATACTGACTAGGCTACCTTAGAAAGCCACCAAAAAATCAGTGTTTATTCTTAGAGAAGACAAGGACACAGGTGATGACAACTCCAGACAGAAAAAAAAATGAAAGAGGTGTTTAAACTTCAATGCTATGATTTATAGCTATTTTTGTACACCACATAGAGATACTTTCTTGCCTCTCTGTATGCATGTTTCCAAAGGGCAAATGCAACAGGAAGGTCTTTATTACAACTGCTATGGAAATAACTGCAGACTTTACCTCTCCTTTCCTGAAGTCAAAATGCCTACTGCAGATTCCCTTGGTAAAGTTTGGAGCAAAACCAGATTTGGATGACTAGTAATCCAGTTATCATTTGGAGCTAAATGCCAAGACCATGGCCATGAGGATTCATATCACATTAAGGAATTCTAGTTGTATGAAATCTGGATACAAGGTGAAAAAAGTCTTGCCATCTGTTGTCGTCTTGCTTCCATTTGGGAAACACTGCATTAAATACTTTCTCTCCCAATGAGAACCTTCTGTGGCTCTGTATGCCCAGGTCTCTTCACGTAATGAGGTCTGTCCATCCACACAAGTCACAGCCAACTTTTACAGTGACATTACAGACCACCACCATCCATAGACTTCACTAGTTAAGTAGAGAATAGAAAAAAGTATACACTTACATAAATGTAGATGTTGAGTGTATTCACTGTTGTAGTCATTACATTTGGGTTATCTGCTTGCAGTAGCCCTCAGTCGGCCTGATTATCAAAGTCTTGGGTCCTGCATCGGTTGCTGTCTCATCTTCCGTGACGTCATGTAGTCAGGGGTATAAAGCATGTAGCTGACACCATTACATCAGTTTTTCTTGCCCCAGATGTCAGGTGCCCCCCTTAATGGGAAGCAATTAAATAAATATATACAAGGTTATACCTCCAACAAAAAAGCAAATACACCAAAAAGCTTTTAAGTATAGTAAAGGAGAATAGAGGTATAGCCAAAAGAAGTCAGGGGGGTTGGAGGGAGGGTAACCAGGACTGCAACAGTGAATACACTCTAACATCTACATTTATGGTAAGTGTACACAACTGTACTATGCTCTTCGTGTTTCACTGTTGCAGTTATCACATTTGGGTAGATTCCCAAAGCTAAGGATGAGAGGAGGAATTCAGATAGCATTAGAACCAGCTATAAGGCCCTGCAAGACTGCAGTGGCAAAGCCACCTCTGGATTTAGAGAAAACTGGCAAATGGTAATGCTTGGTGAAAGTATGTACAGAACTCCAGGTAGCAGCTTCTAGGATGTCTCTGGTAGGGACACCTCTGAGAAAGGCTGTAGAGGTAGATGCAACCCTGGTTGAATGGGGTCTAATCCCCTGTGGGATAGGCTTTCCATTGTGCTTATAGCAGAAATTAATGCAATGGCCTATCCATTTAGAAATGGTTTGCTTTGAAATAGCCTTCCCTTCTGCCCCTGCAGCAAATGCCACCAGCAGTTGTTCAGATTTCCTTAGAGGTTTAGTACTGTCCAAGTAAAATCGAATTTGTCTGTGCACATCTAAGGAGTCCAGTATCCGTTCCATTTTGTTCTGTGGATTAGAAAAGAAGGTTGGCAAATGAATGGACTGATTAAGAGCCACACTGGATACCACCTTGGGCATGAAAGAGTGACTGGTCCTGAGGGACACCCTGTCCGCATGAAAAATTATGAAAGGCTCCACTGCCATAAGGGCCTGTAATTCAGATACCTTTCTTGCTGAAGTGATTGCTAAAAGGAAAGCTGTTTTCCAAGAAAGAAATTTTAACTCTGCAGTTGCAGCTGGCTCAAAAGGAGGAAGAGTGACTTTTTCCAATTCAAAATAAAGGTCCCAGGCTGGAGTTGGGGCTCTCCTGGGTAGTTTTAAGTTTTTGGCCCCTCTGAGGAACTGATTGAGCAGTGGGTGAGAAAAGAGGGGTGGTTCCATGTTGTAATGAGCTAAGAGGGGTGGTTCCATGTTGTAATGAGCTAAAATGGCTGAGGCGTGAATTTTGATGGAGGAAAAGGAAAGGCCCTTGTGAAGCATCTCAGTAAGTATTGAAGAATCTGAGGTAAACTGGGCGCTGCTGTGGCCATCCCTTGAGTTTGGTTTCAGGCACAGAATCTTTTCCATTTTTCAGCATAAGATTTTCTAGTACTAGGCCTCCTGACCTCCAAAATGACATCCAACACTTGTTTACTGAGGGATGGCAATGGAGAGATTAGCCAGGCTACCAGGTTCAGGGTTTGAAGCTGGGGGTGCAGAATCTGGCTCTCCTGCTGAGACAGCAGGGTAGGGGTCTGAGGTAGGTGTCATGGGGCCAGCTGTGACACACTGTGCAAGAGTGGGCACCAGTGTTGGCGTGGCCAGTCTGGTACAATCAGTATCATCCCTAGTTTGTCCTGTTTGATCTTTAGTAGTACTTTGGAGAGGAGAGGCAGAGGAGGAAAGGCATAAACTGATGCATTTTTCCAGCTGAAGGACACAGCATCCACTTTCCAAGCTTGTTTGTGAGGAGTCCTTGTGCAGAATTTGTCCAACTGGTAGTTCTGGGGGGAGACACAGGTCTATATCTGGGATCCCCCATCTGTTGATCAACATGTTGAAAATCTTTGGTTCCAGTTTCCACTCATGTGGGTCCATGAGATTTCTGCTTAGTTCGTCTGCCAGTGCATTTAGTTTTCCTGGCAGGAAGTGAGCCTGTAGATGAACTTGGTAGCTCAAGGCTGTGTTCCACAGATCCATGGCTAGTCTGCAGAGGGGGTAAGAATGGGTAACCCCCTGCTTATTTACCACATAACAGTGGTGCTGTCCCTCTTTACCATTAATTGTTCTGGAAGAATGTGGTCCTTGAAGGCTGTCAGAGCATTCTGTACAGTTAACATTTCTTTTTGACTGATATGTAGGTGCATTTGACTTAGGCTCCATTTGCCCTGAAAGCACTTCCCTGCCAGGTGAGCCCCCCTCATGCATAGTCTGAGGAGTCTGTTAGGGTTTAGGCGGCAGGGGGTAGAGTGAATGATAGTCCCTTGTTTTGGTGGCAGACCTCTGCACACCAAAGGAATTCTAACCGTAGGCAAAATAGGATAGGAATCATTGCTTCTAGATCCTGAGAATGTTGACACCATAGGCTTTTTAGATACCATTGCAGTTTCCTCATATGTAGTCTTGCATATGGAATTAGTAGAATGAACCCCAAGGCTTGCAGTATTTGCCTTGCAGATAGCAGGGTTTTTGTGGCCACTAGTTTGAAGTAAGTTGTCAAATGAATTTGTTTCTCTGGCGTGAGGAAAGCCATCTGGGAAGTGGTGTTCAAGCTTGCTCCCAGGAGTATAATTTGTTGACAGGGTACCAGCCGTGATTTCTTTTCGTTTATGGTGTACCCCAGACAAGTTAACACCTTTTTTACAAATGCCAGATGATTCAGAAGTATGTCCTGGCTTTCTGCCTGAATTAGACAATCATCCAGGTATGGGTATATTTGAATATTTCTTTGCCTGCAAAATGCAATGACTGGAGCTAGGCACTTTGTGAATACCCTAGGCGCAGTAGATAAGCCAAAGGTCAGTGCAGAGAACTGATAGCGCATGCAGCCTGCTTTGAAGTGTAGGTATTTTCTGCAAGATTCCCTGACTGGGATGCGCAGGTAGGCTTCCTTTAAATCCAGTGTTGCTAACCAGGCATCTTTGCCTATCACGGGAAGCAACTGGTGAAGAGATAGCATCTTGAATTTTGGAATCACCAAAAAGGTGTTTAAGATAGACAGGTCCAGGATAGGACGCCATGAGCTGTCTTTTCTGGGTACCAGGAAAAGTCTGGAGTAGAAACCTTGTCCCTTTTCCTCTTCTGGTGCAGTCTGAATAGCCTTTAATCTTAAGAGAGAGAGTACTTGCTTTTGAGCTTCTGCCCACTGTTTTGGGGGTAGATCTGGCCAACAGTTTGGGGTTGGTAACATGTGGAAGTGAAATCTGTATCCTTGGGAAACTGTTTAAAACCCATTTGTCCTGGGTAATGAGTTCCCAGTTTTCTGCTTGCAGAGCAATCTTTCCCTCTAAAGGAGCAGTCAGTTGTGAAGTGCTTGGAAGTTTTAAAGTTAAGTCATTGAGCTAGCTTACCATAGGGGGGAGTCTCACTACTCCCTGATTTGGAAGTGGGAGCCCCCCACTGCTTAGTCCTGTGCATACCCTGGGACTGAAGCCTAGGTGTTCTGCTGGTTCTGGGTTTGAACTGAGAAGGCCTGGAAGAGGCAGGAAAGGACCAATTTTTTGAGGGCCAATGCCTACTAAATCTGGGAGGCTGCACTTGTAAGAAATATTTAACAGTTTGCATAGATTTAGCTTTTTCCTCCATCTTTTTAAGAACAACTTCTGCTATGTCACCAAACAGGCGGTCCTGATTTAAGGGAGCATCCAGCAATTTAGTTTTAACATGATCTGGCAAAGACTGCTCCTTAAGCCAAGTATGCCTTCTAAGTATAGACCCGGTGAAAGCAGCTGTAAATCCTTATTTTCAGCACAATCAGAAATCAACGTCATTTTCTGTTTAAGCAATCCAATAATATGCTGCTGATACTTTAACATATGAAACTGGTAATTTAAGGCCCTGGTATCTAAGGTTACAGAGGTGTATACCTTCTGACCCCATCTATCCAGGGCCCTGGAATCTCCATCAGAGGGGGTAGGATTTTTGGCAGTAGTAGCCTTAATGCCCTTGGGTCCCTGTGAAATGGTCTCAGGATCCGCAGTAAGATTTTTAAAAAGGAACTTGTAAGAATCAGGAACCCTGAAATATATATCAGGTTTTCGGGGAGCAGGAGGTAAAGAGTTAGGGGCCAAGCTTGATTCTGAAAAGGCACTGTCAACAATGTCCAGCATAGGACGGATAGCTAAAAGCCTGTGTTGGGAAAGGAGTAAGAAATATCTACGCCTCTTTTTAGAATCAGAGTAATCCTGGCTTTCCCAGTGAAAATGCTCCCAAAGAGTATGCAAGGTTTCACCAAAAGAAAAATCCTCTGGGGGAGAAGCAGAGGGAATAGAGTCCTCTGCATCAGAATCCTCATAGGTAGATAAGGGTAAATCCTGGTCATCAGAGGATACAGAAATTTCAGAATCCTGGTCAGAAGTTTCATAAGCAAATTCAGTCCTAGGTCTCTTAAGAGGGGGAAGGTTGGCTTCCCCTGATTAAAGTAACAAGGTCTTCAGCCATTCTTGTCATTTGTTTTTTAGGCATAGAGGCCTGACCATGCGGTCTGGGCGTCTAGACATGGTTCGAGTTTTAGTCCTAGAAGAAGATGGCGTCGGTTTAATATGCAAATCAGTAGGCCTGAATACACCCTCAGAAGCTGGTGCCTGCACAGCGGCTCCGGGCCCATCCAAGGTAGAGACATCCGCAAGTTCCACAGTTGAAGCATCTCGCGGCATACCGGACTCTGAATGGGTCTCAGTAGAGGCCTGCGAAGCTGAAGTAGAGGGTATCAGGGACTGAGAAAGCACCTCACTGAGTACCGGCGAACTGTCGACTAGCTTAGGAGAAGCGTCGTCGGCAGCTTTGGACCTAAGCGGCCTGTCTCTGTCTTTATCTTTGCATTTTTTCGAATGTCGGTAGTCGGGTGGCTTACGAAGATATATCTGGATAATTGAACACAGTATCAAAATATTTAGAATCGAAAATGTACCGACTACGAATAGGTCATGGTTTAAACAAGGCACAAAACCAACAGCGAGGTACGTCGTGGTCAGGGCCTAGGCAAGGAATACAGTACGAATTGAAATCTTTAAGAGGTATTTGCTTTACACATGAAATACAATTACTGACTTTTACTGACATCAGTTTAGAGCAAGAAAAAAAGTTTCCCCAACGGGGTACTTAGCTTTAGTTGAAGACTTCGGTTCTATAGCTCGAAAACAAAAATTTCAGGAGTCGGCCAACCAGCACTTGCGAACTGCTTCTGCTTCGGGCACCGCACGGCAAGAAAGACGGATGTAATGGCATCAGCTGCATGCTTTATACCCCTGACTACCTGATGTAACGGAAGATGAGACAGCAGCCAACGCAGGACCCAAGACTTAGACATCAGGCCGACTGACTGCTACTGCAAGCAGATAACCCAAATGTGATGACTGCAACAGTGAAACACGAAGAACATCACATTGACAGGCTTTTCTTCTGAATCACTCACCATATGTAGAAAGTACAGTTTTGTACCTACCATAAATGTAGATGTCCGATAGGCATGCATCTGCAGTCCTTACAAATGGGTTGTCCTGTCGTCAGGCAGCCCTTCGGTCGGCCGGATTCCAAAGTCTGGGTCTGGCCTCGGCTGATGTCGCACTTCACCCGACGTCATAGCTGCAGTTAATCGGGTATAAAGGCATCAGCCGACGCCATTTTCCTCAGTGTTTCTTGCCCCAGGTGCCAGGTGCCCTCTAGGAAGGCTACTATTTGGAACCATTTGCATTTATCCAAATTTAGAGAGCAAACAAAAAATAAGCATGTATGTACATATATACAAACAAATACACCATAATAGATTCCCCCAGCTAGCTACAAGATGGGCAAATACCCTAGGAGTACCACAGAGGGGCAGATGCATGCCTATCGGACATCTACATTTATGGTAGGTACAAAACTGTACTATGTCCTTCAAGGATGCATCTGCAGTCCTTACAAATGGGTAGAATACCATAGCCAAACTGGGGGAGGAGGAGAAATAAGATTATGGTGTAGTTAAGATCCCTTGCAAAACAGCAGTGGCAAAACCTGCTCGGGATCTGGAGTATAAAGGTAAATTATAATGCTTGGCAAATGTATGCACGGAGCTCCAAGTAGCAGCCTCTAAAATGTCTTTGGTAGCCACTCCTCGTAGAAAAGCTGTGGTAGTGGCTGTAGCCCTTGTAGAGTGAGGCCTGGTGTTTTCTGGAGTTTTCTTCCCATGGTAGACGTAACAAAATCTAATGCAATTTCCTATCCACTTAGAGATTGTCGGTTTTGAAATTGCTTTTCCTTCCATTCCTGTTGCATATGCTACCAGTAGCTGGTCAGTTTTTCTATTGCCCTTGGTCCTGTCCAGGTAGTAACGTAATTGTCTATGTACATCCAAGGTATGCAACAGTCTTTCTCTCCTGTTCTGTGGGTTGGGGAAGAATGTAGGTAGGTGGATAGCTTGGTTTAAAGATACCCTGGAGACCACCTTTGGCATAAAAGTAGGATTTGTTCTCATGGACACTCTATCTTGATGGAAGATAAGGAAGGGCTGAACTGCCATTAATGCCTGTAGCTCAGATACCCTTCTTGCTGAAGTGATTGCAAGCAGGAAAGCAGTTTTCCATGATAAGTATTGTAATTCTGCTGTTGCTGCTGGTTCGAAGGGGGAGTGTCAACTTTTCTAGCACAAAGTTCAAGTCCCATGCTGGCAATGGTGGCTTCCTAGGTGGTTTTACATTTTTAATTCCTCTCAAACTGCCTGAGCAGAGGATGTGAGAAGACTGGAGGATCCAAGTTGTATTCTGCTGAAATAGCTGATGCATGAATCTTAATGGAAGAATAGGACAGGCTGTGGAAGAGCTCTGCCAAGTATTCCAGGATGTTGGCTATGTTTACCAGTGACACATTTTCTCCTTTTGCAGTACTCCAAATGTGATATCTTTTCCATTTTGCTGAATAATTTTTTCTTGTTGAGGGTCTGCGAACCTCCAAGATAATGTCTTTAACCCTTTGGGATAAACTTGGGTTATTTGGTCTTATGCAATGTTCCAGGCAGTCAGCTGCAGTGTTTTCAGGTTTGGATGCAGGGTGTTGTAGTTGTTCTGTGTTAACAGTAAGGGAACCAGTGGTAGAGGCCATATTTGTTCCCAGACATGCTCCTCAGTAATGGGTACCAATGTTGCCTTGGCCAGTCTGGAGCTATCAGGATGATCCTTGGTCTTCTTTGATCTTCAGTAGCACCTTGTGCATCAAAGGAAGTGGTGGGAATGCATATGCTGTCAGGTTTTTCCAACTGAAAGATAGGGAGTCCACTTTCCAAGCAAGTGGGTGGTACGCCCTTGTGCAGAATTTCTTCAGTTGGTGATTGCGTGGGGATGCAAATAAGTCTATTTCTGGTAATCCCCACTTTCTTGTAATGGTTTTGAATATGTCCGGATGCAGCATCCATTCGTGGGCATCCGTGGTAGTTCTGCTTAGTATGTCTGCTAGTATGTTTTCTTTTCCTGGCACAAAATTGCTTGTAACTGAATGTTGAGGCTCAGGGCCACATTCCAGAGTTCCATTGCCATCCGGCATAGAGGGTACGAATGTGTGCCTCCCTGTTTGTTGATGTACCACATAACTGTGGTGTTGTCTGTCCTTATCAACAGTTGACCTTGTCGAAGAAATGGTCTGAATGTCTGAATTGCCAGTTTTACTGCCAGCATTTCCTTTTGATTTATGTGTAGGTGCAGCTGGTCTTGAGTCCATAAGCCTTGTATGCACTTGTCCAGCATGTGCCCCCAACCGAGGTCTGAGGCGTCCGTTGTGATGGTCTGGCTTGGTTGAGTGCTGTGGAAGGGCAGTCCTTTGTTTGATTGACAGGCCTGGGCCCACCATTTGAATTCTTGCTTCAGGCATGGGATTATTGGAATTTGGGTTTCTAGGCTGTGCTTGTGCTGAGACCATAAATTCTTAGGTACCACTGTAACTTTCTCATATGCAGTCTGGCATGTGGAACCAAAATTATGCAGGATGCCATGAAACCCAAGGCTTGCAGGACTTTTCTTGCTGTTAGCTGGTTCTGTTTTGTTAA
The DNA here is from genome assembly GCF_019279795.1 of Protopterus annectens. NCBI lineage: Eukaryota > Metazoa > Chordata > Ceratodontiformes > Protopteridae > Protopterus > Protopterus annectens. The sequence continues at coordinate 1,839,156,683 of NC_056741.1, forward strand.
TGCCAAGAAGTAGAGAGGGAGTTGCTCCTGTTTTTCTACTGTTAGAAATGCCATTTGTTGTGATGTGTCCAGCTCTGCCCCAAAAAGGTTATCCTTTGGGATGGTATCAGCCTTGACTTTTTTATATTGACTGTGTATCCCAGGGCCTGCAGTAGATAAGTGACCCTTTTTAAGTCTTCTGCTAGTTTGTTTTTGTTGTCCGCTTGTAACAGGCAGTCGTCCAGGTAAGGGTAGATTTGAATTCCCTGAAGCCTGCAACGAGCAATTACTGATGCCAGGCATTTCGTGAACACTCTGGGCGCAGTAGATAAGCCAAAGGGCAATGCTGAGAATTGATAATGCTCTGATCCTGCAAGAAATCTGAGGTATCTTCTGCAATTTGGTCGTATGGGGACATGCAGGTATGCCACCTTGAGATCTAGAGTTACCAGCCAAGACTCCTTGCCCAACATGGGAAGAAGCTGCTGTAGGGTCAGCATTTTGAATTTTGGGATAATGAGGTATGTGTTTAAAGCGGACAGGTCGAGAATAGGTCTCCATTGGTTTTCTTTTCTTGGTACCAGGAAGAGCCTGGAGTAAAATCCTTGTCCTTGCTCCATAGATGGTACCTTTTCTACAGCTCTCTTCCTTAGTAAGTGAGTTATTTGCTTTAGAGCTTCTGCCTTTTGATTTGGAGGTAGGTTTGGCATTCCTCTCTTCCTTGGTAGAGTATGGAAGTGAAACCTGTAACCTTGGTCTATTGTCTGCAAAATCCATTTGTCTGCTGTGATGTAATGCCAGTTTACTGAAAATAAGGCTAGCTTTCCGCCTAAGGGTGCTTCTAGTTGTTCCCTGGTAGGCAGTGCTAGAGCCAAGTCACTGTGATTGTCCTGTAGTCGTGGTGGTGGCTGTATCTGTGGCTGTACCTCGCTGGTTGTTCGCCTGCCACTGACGTCCCCTGTAGGCACCTCTGGATTGACCCCTGCCTCTTGAGCGCCTATTCCTGCCTCTCTGAGCTTTGGAGGTGTCTGGAAAGGACCAATTCTTGGAGGGCCAATTCCTGCTAAACCTTGGAGGTTGGACCTGTAAGAAATCTTTGACTGTCTGGACAGATTTTGCCTTCTCTTCCATCTTCTTCAGCACCTGTTGTGCAGGAGAGCCAAACAAATTAATCTTGTCCATGGGAGCATCCAGTAGCTTTGATTTAACATGATCTGGTAAGGCCTGCACTTTTAACCATGCATGTCTTCTGATCACTGTGCCAGTCATGGCTGATCTAAAGGAAGCCTCCAGTGCATCATAGCCGCATTTTAAGGAATGGTTACTGACCTGCTGAATGTTATGTACCATTTCTTGAACAGATTTTTTGTCTAATGGTTCATCCGAGGACAGCTTTTTAGTTAACTGGTCTAACATAAATTCTTGATACTGGATCATGTGGAATTGACAGTTCAAGGCCCTAGCTGAAAGAGTAGCAGAAGTGTAAACTTTTTACCCCATCTCTAAGGCCCTAGATTCCCTTTCAGAGGGAGGGGTTTTGTAGAGGTAGCTGATACAGCCTTGGGCCCCTGGGAGACAGTTAAGGGATCTGCAAAAGGGCCTTATACAAATGATAATGTGTGTCCGAACCCTGTAGTACCTATCGGGCTTAGCAGGGGCGGAGGAAGAGAATCAGGAGCAGTACAAGCATCATTAAAAGCATCATCCACAACAGTAAGTACTGGAGGAATGGCTAAAGGCCTATGCTGTGGCAAATGCAAAAAGGTTCTAAGCCTTTTCCTAGAGTCTGAAAAATCCTGGCCCTGCCATTGAAATTGTTCCCTCATAGCATGCAAGGTTTCCCCAAAAGAAAATTCCTCAGGCGGAGAGGCAGAAGGAATGGACTCTTCTGCATCAGAGTCCTCATAAGGAGAAAAAGGGGCCTCTGGAGGGTCTGAATTATCGGATTCATCAGAGGAGCCATCTGAAGAAACTGGCTCAGGGGGCTCTACTCTAGTCCTCTTCTCTGGAGGTGGGTGAGAGGCCCTGTCTGGATGTGTTTGGGATCCCAGATCAAGGAAATGAGATCCTCTGCTAGACTAAGCATTTGTGAACTAGAACTGGGCCTGTGAGAGGGGGTCTTAGCAGGCACAGTTTTGGTAGTCTTTGCTGCTTTAGCCCTGGCAAAGGCCTTAATCGACATGGATGCAGGAGGCCTAGCAGCTCCACTTGCAGGGGTAGAAATATCCAAAGGGATAGTATCTGATAAATCCTGTGAACCTGCAGGAGCAGGTGGGATTTCAGTAGCAGATTCAGCCAAGCTGGATGAGGCCTCGTAAGTGGCAGCTTTCAAGGAAGAACCGTGGACTCTTTCAGCGAAACTGAGACACTCGCGGTTGGCTTAACGGGTTTTGGAAAACCGCGGACTGCGAAAGTGTCGGTCCTTTTCCTTGCGTTTTAGAAATTTGCGAGTCGGAGTATCCGGCGGCATAATGTAAGCAAAAGCGAGCCGAAAAACTCTTCAGCAAATTCAGACCGACGCCTAAGCGTTCGTCGGTTAAAAGAAGCACAGGCTAGCCAAGCTGCTACGTCGTGGTCTGGGCCTAAGCAAGGTAAGCAGTAAGAGTGGAAATCTTTATGAGGTATTTGTTTCCCACAATTTAAACAGTTATTCACTTTTTCTGACATTGGCGGAGGCAAGAAAGAGTCCCCAACGGGGTACTTAGCTTTTTAGAAGTCTTCGGTAGTAGTAGAAGTATTCGGTAGTAGTAATCTCTGGTTCTGACCGACCGGCACTTGCGAACAGCTTCTGCTTCGGGCGCCACGCGGCAAGAAAGACTAAGGAAAATGGCATCGGCTGATGCCTTTATACCAGATTAACTGCAGCTATGACGTCGGGTGAAGTGCAACACCAGCCGAGGCCAGACCCAGACTTTGGAATCCGGCCGACCGAAGGGCTGCCTGACGACAGGACAACCCATTTGTAAGGACTGCAGATGCATCCTTGAAGGACATCCAAGAGAATTCAGAGCCAGCAATCAGCCTACCACGTCTTTGGGAGGTGGAAGAAAACCATAATAATACCTTGGTGAGGGACTTATTAACACAGGAAAAATATGCAGACTCTGCACAGAGGGCATCCCCTAAAAATAGAAGCAAGGAACCTCTTGCTGGGAGGCAACACTATCCACTGCACCACTGTGCAGCAACCTGCAGCTTAATAATGAACTTGACGGAGGCATCCGGTGTAAAATTCAGCAGGCAGACTACTCTCAGGCATTCAGAACTACCAGTGTATTTAGCAACTCTGGTGCCTGACAGAGTAGGCAAAGAGGATGGGAGTAAATTAAATTACTACTGTATGGCGCAGCACTTGTGTCTAAGAGTGGGGTGGGATGAATGGCAGTAAGTGAAACTACCACTGTACTAAAAGTCTTGTGCCTGACAGAGTAGGTTGAGTTGGGATGGATGGATGATGGGAGTAAGTGAAATGACCACTGTATTAAGCAGGTCGTGTGATTAACAGTGCAGACAGGGACCGATGGGAATAAGCATTCTCACCCAACATGCATCAAAATGGAGTAAATAGATTTATTATACTGCCCATACATAGAAGACATCACTGCACAGCTACACAGAAAACCAAACAGCTTCCTGTGAATTGACACAGAGATCTTGCTTAGTTCATTCCTGGTTAAACTCTTGCAAATGGAATGCCACTCCCCAACCACAAGCAGGTAGTGCACCTCCAGCCAATACAACCTCAGATCAAAATCTACTGAAGCAACAGCACTAGGACAATCACAAAACAAACTTCATGTATAGTGGCAACTTCTTGGTTACTTTGTTTAAATTATTTTGGCCCTGTATTTACCACTCAGTCTTCCTGCTTCTTAAATGAGCTTACTCACTCCCATGGAAAAGAATGTACCATGACAGGATGCTATCAAGACCACCATAATAATCTTTTAGACCTACCCCCAAGCTGAATGACCTACATTGTGATATATGCGAGAGCCAGCAATACCTTCACTTGTGTACGATGACGGCAGAGCGAATGAAGCTTGGCAGAGACAACTACATGTTACCAGCTCATATCATACTTGCCAAATACCTTTTCTCTAGTACATCGGCATTGCAGAAGAAAGCCCATGCACCTCCTACTCCTCTAAAACCGGTGATATGCCTTCACTCATTAAGTGCCACCTTCCCTCAATGAATCCTACACCTCCTAAGTAATCAATGCCATGGCATCAGAGTTGCCTTCAGAGCTTTAGTCCTTTGTGCTTCACAAAAGGCTACTCTGCCTGAGGTACTGCAACAAAAATGGGGGATTTTTTCTCCATCTTCTCAAAAGACTTTCTAATTTTAAACAATTCCACAGGCAGCTAGTACAGACCCCTTCTGAAAGCTTTCACCATGACATGTTTGCCTGATTAACTCACTACATCACTCTTCTCAAACAGAATTCCAAGCTGCACCTCTTTTCCCATTGTTAAGTATCACTTATTTCTACAAACATTCCTTCTTGTGTCTTGAATGCTCAGTTTGAAGTGCATGTATTTGAGAACCTACGCTACATCAGAGATAGTAATTCTGAAAATAACTGGTCAAATGTTATGAATGATAAAAATACTGTACTACCATTAAGTTGTTTATTGATTTTATAAAAACAGAATGTCCACCTTACAAAAACTTCTGATATTACTAATCAAGTGTTCACTTATAGCAATTTGAAAGTCCTGGCATCTCTGCTGTGCTCAGTTAACTAAATTACAGAGGATAGGCCACAGATGGTCAGAATTAACATATCAAACCCAGTCTCAGAAAGGTCAGTGCTGTAGCCACTGCTTTACGCCGTATGTTCTGTCTCACCAAACAAATGCAATAATGGTCTACCCTCACTGTGGGATGACAAACTCACACTTAAATGAAACCAACTCCTCAACTAAACTCCACAAAACAGAAAAAGGCAGCTTTTCAACACTCAGCAACAAAAAAAAAAAAACAAAAAAACAAAAAAAAAAAAAGATTCTGCAGGGGTAGTGATGTTCCCGGTTACTTATCATACACTAACTTCAAAGGCTGCACCATCATGGACAAAGGAAGCACAAAACCATTCACTCCATTTTATATAGCTTTCTGTTACAATTACCACTTAAAAAAACTGATGATGCAGTCTAATCAAAAGATCCATCAAGAAATACCTGTCCTCAGTACAAAATACTAATTAACTGGGTTTTAATGAAATAGGTCTTGAAGAAATTATGTGATCCTATTCATGGGTTATCGACCATCTGGAATGTCGATAAGCAGATCTCAGACCGCTCCTAACCTGCTTAAGAAAGTACTACAGGCATTTTCATATGGTGTGCATAGTCTAAAAATAGAAGTTATGTTCTTACCATAACGTTCCATGTTAGTTGTCTTCTTCTCGCCTTCTTTCTTGCTGGATGGGTTCGGAGCAACTCGGCCACTCTAAAAGCTTGAGAGTTGGTTCCACCGGCTCGAGGCTCCCCTTATATCCCACAATGCTAGGCGGTATTACCTCAGATCTCGTTTGTAAGCTTATGCCCAGCTAAATAACTCCAGAACCACTGGAAAAGGGAAAAACCCACCTCTATAAAAGGAAGGGAAGAAGGTGACCTGAAAACCTGAAGAAGGAATATATGCACAGAATAGCATATACCTATCTACAATAGAGGTGGTAGAAAGAGAGGTCACAATCAAACTTCTCTAGGTCTGTCCAGGCTAGGGGAAGGAGTGGGGCAAGAAGAAGGCGAGAAGAAGACAACTAACATGGAACGTTATGGTAAGAACATAACTTCTATATGTTGTTGTCAATCTCGCCTTCATTCTTGCTGGATGGGACCGCGTCCCTAGCACCTTGTCCCGGGTGGCCTATCGGAACAGACTCTTGAGAACAGTGGAACCAAAGTTAGCTCTATGTCTAGAAGCTAAATCCAACTTATAATGAGAAATGAAAGTGTGAGGAGTAGCCCAAGTAGCCGCTGCACAAATGGTGTCAATAGGCAGCCTGTCTTGGAAGGCTATAGAAGTAGCCAGAGCTCTGGTAGAGTGAGCCTTAGGTTTATTAGGCAGCTTTTGGTGTCTAATTTCATAGGCAAAGGAAATCAGAGATGTTAGCCATCTGGAGAGTGATACCTTCGAAATTGAAAGTCCCTTTCTGCCTTCTGCATAAGAGACAAACAACTGGTCAGTTTTCCTGATCTGTTTGGTTCTATCCAAATAATACCTTAACTGACGATGAACATCTAGCCAATGCAATTTTTGTTCAGACCTGTTAGAAAAGTTAGGAAAAACACAGGAGGTCAATGCTTTGATTTAGGTTAGACGCAGAGGCTACTTTAGGTAAAAAGGATGGATTGGTTCGTAAGGATACTCTGTCTTTATGAAACAATAGATACGGTGGTCGACTGCTGAGTGCATGAAGTTCTGAGACCCTTCTAGCTGAAGTAATGGCTACCAGAAAGAGAGTCTTCCAGGATAGCAATTTCAATGAACAGGAAGCTGGAGGTTCGAAACGCGGAAGAATCAAAGATGTGAGAACTAAATTAAGGTCCCAAGAAGGAGGAGGATTTCTTATAGGAGGTCTGAGAAGAAAAACTCCCTTCAAAAAGCTTTGCAAAGCTTGTGAGACATGATGGCAGAATCTGAGATGCCCACATGAAAGTTAGAAATGGCTGCCAATTGAACTTTAGGAGTAGAAGGAGATGAACCTGCATGGAAGAGTTCAGCTAGAAAATCAAGGACTATTTGGATGGAAGCAGTGAAAGGATCTATGTCCCTTCCTTGAGCCCAATAGGCAAAACGTTTCCACTTACTAAGATAAATCTTCCGAGTGGAAGATTTATGGGAAGCTATCAAAATATCTCGAACAGAGTGAGATATTTGAGGAAGCCTGGCTAAAGTTGGAATTAGAGGAACCAAGCAGTGAGGTTCAGAGAGGGGAGGGAGCGATGTAACTGACCCGATTGATGGATCAAAAGATCTGGAACTAGGTCCAGATGCCAAGGTTGCTCCAACAGAAATTGATGTAGAAAGGGGAACCAAACCTGTCGAGGCCAGTAAGGAGCAATGAGGATCAATGAGGCCTTCTGAGCGATAGCTTTCTGTATCACTTGAGAGATTAGTGGGAAGGGAGGAAATGCATACAGAAGTCCCCGGGCCAAACCTGGACTAGAGCGTCTCTGCTGGGCTGGCCTGGTAACGGGAATAGAGTGAAATAATCTCTGCACTTGCTGTTTTGGGGAGTAGCAAAAAGGTCGCAGCAAGGCTAACCCCACTTGAGAAAAATTTTCTACAGAATAGAATCTTTCAGAGACCACTCGTGAGGCATGAGTATAGCTCTGCTCAATTTGTCCGCGATTAGATTGGACTTCCCGGGATATCGTTGCTATCAGAAACCGCTGAGAAGAAATCGCCCATTGCCACAGTCTGAGTGCTTCTCGACATAGGGGATAGGACCTGGTTCCGCCTTGTTTGTTGATATACCACACTACAGACATATTGTCCGTCTGGATTGCTATCGTTCCCAAGGGAAGAGAGTCTTGAAGGGCTTGCAACGCTAAAAGCACTGCTCTCATCTCTAGAACATTTATATGCAGGTGGCATTCGTCTGGTTGCCATATGCCCTGGACTGTTCTGCCCTGATAATGCCCCCCCACCCGATCAGGGAGGCGTCCGTTGTCAGAGTAGCAACCGGAGGGGAAGGAACAAAGGGTCTTCCCAGGAAGAGCTGAGGGGAAGAAATCCACCAAAGAAGATGATTCTTGCATGCTTGCGTAATCATAATGGTTTGGGACATCGGAAGTTGCTGGTACGACCATTGTGTGAAGAGCATCCATTGAAGGATTCTCATGTGGAATCTGGCTAAAAGAAGTAGAGGGATAGCAGCCGCCATAATCCCCAGTACTTCCAGAACTAATCTTACTTTGACTCTGTTGCTGTGGAAAAGAAGAGAGACCCGTTTGCGTATGTCTGCTATTCTTTGGTCTGTTAGTCTCGCAGACATGTTGACTGTGTCTAGATTTGCGCCTATAAAGGTAATAGCACGACAAGGCGACAAAACAGACTTTTCGCAATTTATTGAGATGCCTAACTTTTGACAAATGCGAAAGGTGTAGTCTCTGGCCATTAACAGAAGATGCTTGGTAGGAGCTGTGAGGAGCCAGTCGTCCAAATATGGAAACACCTGGAATCCTTGATGTCTCAGGTGAGAAGCTACCACTGCCATGCATTTGGTAAACACCCGGGGGGCAGTGGTGAGACCAAAGGGCAGGGCTCTGAATTGAAAGTGACTGGTTCCCAGCCGGAAGCGGAGAAATCTCCTGGAGCCGCCTGTTCATTTTTATATGATAGTACGCATCCTGGAGGTCTATAGAGCACATCCAGTTTTCCTTTCCCAAAAGGGGTAGGATGGATTGTAGGGTGACCATCCGAAATCTTGTTTTCTTGACCGACATGTTCAAGATACTGAGATCCAAAATGGGTCTCCAGTCCCCTGTTTTCTTTGGAACCAAAAAGAATTTGGAGTAGATTCCGGATCCTTGCTGGTCTGCTGGCACTGGCTGAATGCTCTTTTGCAAGCAACTTTGAAATTTCCAACGCTGCTTGATCCCTTTGAGCGGGTGGAACATCTGGAAGGGATTTTTGGAATGGAATAGCCTTCGGAAATGATGGACTGTACCCACTTGTCTTGAGTTAGGGATCGCCAGGCTTCTGGGTACAGTGACAATCTTCCCCCGACTGCCTCCGAAGGTGGACAGTCGGGCAACACCTCAGGGATGCTGAAAGGGCTTATCGGAAAAGGTTTCTCGATTGCCCTGGTTCTGCGGACCCCCCCTGCCTCTAGGGCGACGTCTACCATTATTGTTCCCCCCTCTGCCTCTGGAGGGGAACCGACTCTGTGCGTCAGGCAAAGTCCCTTGAGATTGTTTGCGGAACCACATTTTCCCACTTTTCTGGCCTTTGGGGTAAGGCCTAGAAGGAGTAGAAAAACGGACTCCGACGGCAGAAAGAGTTTTGCCATCCGTCTCGCACCTCGTCAAGGTTTCTTTCACTTGAGGACCAAAGAGAGATGATCCATCAAACGGGAATTAGTGAAAGACGCTTTTAAAGGGGTCCGCAGTTGCACAGCCGCATCCAGGCATGCCGGCGTAAGGCCACACCTGTCCCTGCGGCCCTGCTCGCTCCATCAGCCGCATATGAAAGGAGGCGCATGGAGGAGTTAGCTATAGAATTTAGGGTAGCCAGCTGAGTGTTCATCTTGTCCTGAAAACCCGCAGCTGTAGGATCCTTCAACATGTCACTCGCTTCCTTGATCAAATCTCTTTGAAGACAGTGAAATGGCATAGGTAGTTCAGCTTAACGCATAGCAAAGGTCGCTGACGAAAACATCCGCTTCCCATACCTGTCCATAGACCTAGATTCCTTGTTAGGAGGATGGACAGGCACCGAAGGATCAGCTAGTTCCTTCTTAGTGGCAGCAGCTACCACCATAGCATCCACAGAAACTCCCTTGGTCAGAAATTGTTTATCTGCTGGTGCTGTGATAAACTTTGAAGGTCTCCTGGGGGTGGGGTCCACTGAGTCAGGAGCCATCCAAGCCTTTTTTGCTACCACCTGTATGAGGGGGTCAAAGGGGGACACCCAGGAGGTGGAAGGGCGAGAGCCAAACGCCTCAAGATACACAGATTCATCCTCCGAAGGGTTAAGGGCTGGCCAATTTCCCCTCTGTTTCAGGATTTCTAGAATGTCTGCAAATGAGACATCTTCAGAAGGGGAACGGGGAACCCTCGAATCCTCTAAATCTGTGTCAGAGGTGACAGACTCAGGTGAGTCTATGCGCTTCCTCTTACACTTTCTCTTCCTAGGGGCTCCCCTGCCAATTCAGGAGAGGCCTCGAAGAGGATGAGATCCCACAGGGGATTCTTGAGGAGCTGGCTCTCTGCGGTCTGGGATGAGGGAGTGAGTAGACATAACCTGAGGCAATCAAGAGGGAGGGGCGGACGGAGCAGACTGTGGAGTTGAACCAGGTTCCAACACACTCCGCATGACCTCGAACGCACCCATGTCAGGCAGAGCCAGAGGTCCCCGCCCAAAAGCTGAGAACCCCCTCGGCACCGACAGTGATGGCTCGAGGCGATGTCGGAGCCGAACTCACCAGCGCCGAGGCACCGAGAGGGAGAGCGGGGTCGGACAAGGGTCCGATGCCACTCACCCCCTCGGAGCCAACGAGGGAAGTCCGGCGCCGAGATTCTTCCAAGGAAGAAATCGGAGCCGACAACGGAGCCGAAGACATTTGTATCGGCTCCGACGCTACCACAGTCTCAGTTCCGAAACGCCCTGGCTCCGAGCTCAAAGGAGTCGGAGGAGGAACATTTTGAGGGACAGGGTCAAGCATCGACTGATGTCGGGCTCTGAAGCATTTGGGCCAGTGCCTCGGACTTAAGAAGTCGACTCACTACCCTCTGAAGGTCATGATCCAAAGCCTCGGCGACCTAGAGGAGTGAGATCTATGGCTCCGTTCAGACAGCAAGGGAGACGCTGGAGCCGAATGAACGGAGCCAAGGGACGGTGACCTAGACCTCTTTCTAGATGTTGGCTCCGATGGTCTGATCGGAGCCGACACAGGAATTTCCAATGCCTCGGCTCCAGCCGGAGCCGAGGAAACCACAGAAGCTGCAGTCTGAGACTCATCGGTTCCAGCCGGAACCAATGTAGCAGGAGGTTTCGAAGCCTTAGGCCTCGACTCAGAAGCTGGAGTCGAGGACCTAGAAGCCTTAGAGGGTTTGCCCGAAGTAACAGTAAGGGAACCCTCAGGCTTAAGCAAACCTCTTAAAATAAGTTTATTTTTTCTTTCCTGCAGGACTCTAGGGCTGAAGCCATGGCATACAGCACAAGAGTCCTGCAGGTGTAAAGGTCCCAGGCAGTACACACAAGAAGTGTGACCGTCTGTCAGAGACATTTTCTGACAGCACGAGTCACACTTCTTGAAGCCTGAGACCTTTGAGTCCTTAGACATTGTCAAGAAAAGTGTAACCACACACACACTGAAACACACCGATTACACTTTACTCTACACAAGTTTTTTAGATCCCTAAAAAACACATACACATACACTCCACTAAGGGGATGGAAGGGCCCGAAGGCCTGAGGGAAGAACTTATAAGTTCTTAGTGGAAAAGGGGGATAAACAGAAGGGAAAAGGGTCTAAATCCACTAAGTTAAGGAAAATAACTATAATAGGTTAAATTAAAGGGGTTTAAATAGACTATAGATTACTCTATAAATACTGACCTGAAGCCGGTAGAAACCAAACACCTCGATCGCTGTAGCGGCAAACGAGATCTGAGGTAATACCGCCTAGCATTGTGGGATATAAGGGGAGCCTCGAGCCGGTGGAACCAACTCTCGAGCTTTTAGAGTGGCCGAGTCGGAGCCGAGGTCGGCTCCGAACCCATCCAGCAAGAATGAAGGCGAGATTGACAACTTAACATCTGAGCAGTGCCCAATGCCAACCTTCAAAAACAAATCTGTTGTCTGGCATTGCTGCCAAACAAAATCCAGTCTCCAGAACTAAACTGGCTAATCACTGAAACATATTCAGGTCTCTAAAACAGAAATTTTGTTTGATCCATTTCCCTCATTGTAGGTATACAGATTCCTCGATCTTGAAGCAAGGACATCCTTACAACTCAGATAAAGACTCCTAATTAAATGTGACTATAATTGTTGCATCCCAAGTATAACCTTAAAAAAAAATGTACTGTTGGCCAGTAGACATCACATCAACATCAGTGTGAAAGGGTTAAGTAGTTGCCAGTAAAAAGAGACTATTTCATGGCAGCTCTGGTTACATTGCACAGAAGTTGCTTGCTCAATGTTGGGATTACTATCCACCACAGAAGAAGACAAGTTCAATGCAACTAACTTAGACACGTACTGTGATGCTCTACTAGTATGACAGTCTCTTTTTTCATCAAATATTTAACAGAGTTGACAAACCTTTTTCAAATCTTCAGGTCCAACTGCACAATAGTTACCCAAGGATTATAAAAGGGATAAGGATGACCTTAGTTTTAGATCTACTCCAAAGAAAGACCTTAAAGTGACAGGCACATGCAGTTGTCAGGAAAAGACACTTACAGGAGCTACTTATCTTGCTGCTATTTGTTTTAATGTGCACCTTGAACAGTTACTTAACATTCCACTCACTCATCTCTTGTCTGTGTCAGAAAGTAACTCCACTATAATTCATTACAGTATGATTTTTACTCTTGCATGATCTTTGCAATACTAATTAATTTACACTTGCTTGTGTCCCGAGTAGATCAGTTTTTATCACTTTATTTAGATGGTTACCAATGTTATGACCCAAAAACTACAGCTGATCAGTACCCAGTTTCCCCTAGAGTCTAGATCTAAACAACAACAGGGAAAGCATTTTAGAAGTGAAGAAGTGAAGCAAAATGACTTTGTAATAGAGAGATTTTCATGATGACCTGAACCACCTCAGCAACAGACAAAAAAAGGACAATTGGAAGCATCCTGGGGATATCTGCTTGACAGATTTTTTTTTTGCCCCCACTGCTCTCCAGTCGTCATCATTCCCTTACATCTAATTGGTCTACTCATTCCTCAGTGAAGTGAGGGTCTTCAGGGAAGGCAGCCATCAAAGGTGGGTGAATGGTTCCATTTAGCATGTATGTGCAAAAATGAACTCATTAACATTATGTAAATGCATTTTTTGTATTCATTTCTTTTTTCATTCATCAGCAATTGCTGGAAAAATGTCACTGTATTTTTGCCAGACTGTTCTAGTGGAATATTATCTAATAAACACAGCACAATGTCTGTTTGTGCAAGGGAAAGGAAGGCATGCAATGGGCAGAAGCTGGTCATCCCTCACTTCCACACAGGGCATTGGCAGCAAGCAGTTCTGTCCTCTCTCCTGTCAAGCTTATGAGGTGGCTTTCCCGGTCTACAGAAAAATCACAACCAATCAGGGTGCACACTAAGTAACTGCAACCCATCTGCCCCAGGAGAGACAAGCAGGATATGTCTATACTATTCTCGATCCCTGCCTGTCTTCTACACTGACACAATCAGTAACCAAACCCTGGCTACCTAATCTTCAAGTAGCTTTGTTCTGTATGATTCTACTACAGACCTTTGGAGTTTACAGAAAATCAAATGCTTTAGTACATTTTCTAAAAATGAGCCTGCCACAGCATTCACTGTCAGACCATACAGCCAACTATGAGTTTGACATTTATTTGTCTTTTTATGATTCTGCAAGCACAATTCATAAAGTATCACCATTTACAGTAGACCAATTCCTTACCTGAACCTCAAAAGTAAAGTATTTCTTCAGGTTCTTTATGATCATTACCAGAAACGGTAGCTTGATGCCTAACGTTTTCTTTGGATCGGCTGGGCATGTAATATAAGTAGTGCTAACAGGAGACAAAAAAAAAATGCAGAGTGACATGGCAGTTTGTGGAACACCACACTCTTTCTGAAACAATACTGACACTTTTGAAATGGGAGAAGCAAATCACCTTTAGTAGAGGAAGTCGGCACTTTAATGCTACAAAAGACCTCCCTTATTGGCTGCAACATAAACTTTATAGGTATTTTTCATAATACAAGAACTATGGCCAGAACACCTTCAAAAATAAGGACATTACTAATCCTGATCGACCAAAAAAGCTTGTGAAGCTCCTGGTGGGAAAAGCAGACAGATATTTATCTCAAAAATGACAGTTTTTTTTTTCGCAGCTTCCTATGCCACTTCTTCCCATCCCGGTACCATGGTATCAGTGGTACACACACTCGCGCATCAATTAAATAGCTAGAATGATCAACAGAATGTGCAAGACAAATCTCTTAACTGCTCTCCAAGAATAATGTACATATGTATTTCCTTTCTATCCCTGTGTCTGTAATGGCAGGTACGCGTGTGTCTGTCAGCGTGTGCGTGCATGTCTGTAATGCGATGTGTGCGTGTCTGTGAAAGGCGTGTGTGCGTCTCTACATGTGTTATATAAAGTTATAGAATACACCTGATACATATTAATTGAGTTTGAGTATTTGAAATGCGAGTATTTAAATGCTACTGCCTTTTTATGATTTGTATGTGCTGATGAAGCCATGATATGAGTGGTGAAAGCACTTACCTGTTACTAAAAGTTTTATGCCGTTTTTAGATACGTTTCGTTTAACCGTGTGTGCGGCTTTTGCATTTGTTCTAATTATTTTTCAAGTGTTGAGACTTGCATTCGCAGGTATTACACTTATGTCAGGGTACTCACAAAAGGCCTTTAAAGATACTGTTTCAGAACAATGTGTTACTGGAGTCATGCACATCATTCATGCCAATATTTTACATTTGTTTACTGGGAAAGTCCAACTGGACATATGACCATTTTCAGCAGCGGCCGGGGGAGAAAAGCTCCACATAAAGCAAAGACAATCAGAGATAACTAGCATCAGTAGCTTAACTACATGTAGTTTACATACATATAAAGTTTACATACATATAGTTTACATACAAGTAATATGCATTCAGGTAGTCTTTAGTCTTTATGGCTATTACATTTGTAAGATTGTATTATACACAAAATTTCAATGACTGACTCATTGGTTATAAAGGTCTATGAGATTTGAGCTTAATTACAATATTCCTAATTTTAAGTATCAAAACATTATAACACCTTGCTACCTTAAGAGTAAAAAGGTATAAAAACGTATTGTGAGAACTAGAACATCAGATTTTATTATAACAATGCTTTACCTAAGAAATAGGTAGGGAGAAATTGGATAAGATGGTTCCAGTTACCTTATAGATTAAATACAGCAGTTTGAGTACGGTTTAGTTTGAAGGGGCCTAAATAATAAGTAGGACCAGAGGTTACAGTAAGTGTCACTGATGCTAGTGTTAGAAATGGAGGTTAATCTGGTGCAGAACAAGGGCACAGCCATTTGTTTAACAGTTGATTTTTTTAGGGTTATTTTAAACTACACAAGAGACGTAATGGATGTAATATTGTCTGGCAGTGCATTCCAGATTTTTCCAATATAATTTGTGAAAAGGGAGTCCCCCTGCTTGTTTTTTGCTTACACCGATTTTTATATGGTGTTTGTTAGTGGATCTTAACATTCTACAAGTGGCATAGGGCTGAAGTAAAGTTTGTAGGGCAGGTATTTTTTCAGGTTCATATAGTATTTTGTGGGCCATAGTTAACTGGTTATAATGAAGGTGGTGTGGGAGCTCTAGCCAGTTCAGATGTTTAACAGCCACACAATGGTGGGCTCTAGAAGGTAAGACTGAAGCGAACATGGCAATTTTATTGCAGCAAGATTCAATTTTTGCAAGCTCAGATTTCTTTAGGTTTATGAGGATGGGGGCTACATATAGGAGAGTAGAGATTACCGTCAATTTCAACACCTAAAAGTTTGGTATGGGGAGTTGGGGAGATAATGGTATTGTTTAGTGATTTAGAAGTTATGTACCTACCATAACGTTCCATGTTAGTTGTCTTCTCTCGCCTTCTTTCTTGCTGAATGGGTTCGGAGCCGATCCTCGGCTCCGACTCGGCACTTGCTTAGCTTGAGAACTCCTTTTACCAGCTCGAGGCAACCCTATATCCCATGATGCAAGGCGGGACTACCTCAGATCTCGTTTGGTAGCTAACCTACCCTGCTAAGGACTAACCTAATATATTTTAGGAAACCCAAGTTCATAATAAAGGAGTCCTCTAATGAAGGCTCAGGAGGAAACAACCTGATAGGAACTCTTCAAGATCTGTCCAGGCCAGGGGGAAGGAGGGAGGGACGCAGAAAGAAGGCGAGAGAAGACAACTAACATGGAACGTTATGGTAGGTACATAACTTCTAAATGTTAAGTTGTCAATCTCGCCTTCATTCTTGCTGGATGGGACCGTCCTAGCACCTGTATCCCGGGTGGCTCAATGGAACAGACTCTTGAGAACTGTGGAACCAAAACTGGCCCGGTCTCTGGAGGCCAAATCTAACTTGTAATGAGAGACAAAGGTATGAGGAGTGGCCCAAGTAGCTGCTGCACAAATGGTATCAATGGGTAGTCTATCCTGAAAGGCTGCAGAAGTGGATAGACTCCTGGTTGAGTGTGCTTTCGGTTTAGAAGGTAGTTGCTTGCCTCTGAGTGAATACACATAAGAAATGGTGGAAGACAACCATCTGGATAAGGTCACTTTAGACACTGGGAGACCTTTCCTGTTTTCTGCATAGGAGACAAATAATTGGTCCGATTTCCTGAATTGTTTAGTTCTATGCAAATAGTACCTGAGCTGACGATGGACATCCAAAAAATGAAGCTTTTGTTCAGCTCTGTCAGAATAGTTTGGGAAAAAGACTGGTAGATCGATGGATTGATTAATATTGGTTAGAGAAACAACTTTGGGGAGAAAGGAAGGGTTCGTTCTTAAGGATACCCTGTCCTTGTGAAAAACCAAGTAAGGGGAACGGATGCAGAGAGCTTGAATCTCGGAAACCCTTCTTGCTGAAGTGACAGCCAGTAAAAATATAGTTTTCCAGGTCAATAATTTCAATGAACATGAAGCAGACGGTTCGAAGGGTGGTAACATTAACGATGCCAACATTAAATTTAGATCCCATTGTGGAGGAGGATGTTTTATGGCTTTAGGAGAAACACTCCTCTCAGAAAGGCCTTGCATAGTCTATGAGACATAATGTTATGATCTTGCAAGCCAACATGATACTTGGAAATAGCAGCCAGTTGAACTTTTACTGTAGATGAAGAAGATCCTGACTGAAAAACTTCAGCCAGGAAATCTAAAACAGAATGCACAGGAGCAGTAAAGGGATCAATATTTCTGGAATTTGCCCAAATGGAAAAACGCCGCCACTTGCTAGCATAAACGGTTCTGGTGGACGACTTTAAAGAAGCCACTAAGATATCTCTGACCGGATCAGAGGGAAGCCTGGCTAGGGAAGGAAGTGGAGCAACCAAGCAGTGAGGTTGAGAGAATGAATGGCCCGGTGCTGTTGACCCGACTGGTGGATCAAGAGATCCGGAACTGGGTCCAGATGCCAGGGCTGCACCAGGAGGTGACGATGCAGAGACGGAAACCAAATTTGTCGAGGCCAGTAAGGGGCAATGAGAATCAACTTGGCCCTCAAAATGGTGGCTTTCTGAATGACTTGTGGAATCAAGGGAAAAGGAGGAAAAGCGTACAGAAGTCCCCGGGCCAATCCTGGGTTAGAGAGTCTCTCAGGGGTTGGCCTGGTAGGGGAAAGAGGGTGAAAAATCGGGCACTTGTTGTTTTGGGGTGTAGCAAAAGATCGCAACAAGGTGTGCCCCACTTCAGAAAAATCTGGTCCACTACAGATTGATTGAGAGACCACTCGTGAGGCATGAGAATGGATCTGCTCAGCCTGTCCGCCAAGAGGTTGGACCTGCGGGATGTGCGTTGCTATCAGAAACCGATGAGAGGAGATTGCCCATTGCCAAAGTCTGAGAGCTTCTCGACAACGGATAGGACCTGGTCCCGCCCTGCTTGTTGATGTACCAGACCACGGACGTGTTGTCCGTTTGTACTGCAATAGTTCCATGGGAAGAAAGTCGTTGAGGGCTTGCAACGTTAAAAGCACCGCTCTCATCTCCAGGACATTTATGTGCAGATGGTATTCTATGGGTTGCCACGTCCGTGGACCATCCTGCCCTGATAATGCCCCCCACCCGATCAGAGAGGCATCCGTAGTAACTGTGGCAACCGGAGGAGGGGAACAAAAGGTCGGCCCTGATGAAGAAGAGGGAAGATATCCACCAGTTCAGATGAGTCCTGCACGATTGTGTGACTAAGATTTCGTGCCTCATCGGAAGACTGTGGAACGACCACTGAGTGAATAACATCCACTGCAGAAGACGCATGTGGAAGCGAGCCAGTGGTAGAAGAACAATGGCCGCAGCCATAAGACATAGAACCTTTAGTATCAGTCTGGCTTTGACTTTGCTGCTCTGCAATAAAATCCGAACGTATTTTTGGATGTCCAGAATTCTTTGATCTGTTAGTCTGGCTAACATTTTGACGGTGTTTAATTCTGCGCCTATAAAGGTGATAGATTAGCAAGGCCGCAGAGAAGATTTTTCGAAATTCACCGAAATTCCCAAACTCCTGCATAGCTGCAGAGTGTAGTCTCTGGTCTGAAGAAGCTGACACCTGGTGGTGGCGGAGAGGAGCCAGTCGTCTAAATAAGGAAACACCTGGAATCCTTGACATCTCAGATGAGCTGTGACCACTGCCATGCATTTGGTAAACACTCTGGGGGCTGAAGTGAGACCAAAGGGCAGGGCTCTGAATTGGTAATGACTGGTCCCTAGCCGAAAGCGGAGAAACCTTCTGAAGCGCCTGTGAATCTTTATGTGATAGTACGCGTCCTGAAGGTCTATAGAGCACATCCAGTTGTCCTTGCCCAGAAAGGGCAGAATGGACTGAAGCATGACCATCTGGAATCTTGCCTTCTTGACAAATCTGTTTAGACTGCTCAGGTCTAATATTGGTCTCCAATCTCCCGTCCTTTTGGGGACCAAAAAGAATCTCGAGTAGACGCCGGATCCTACTTGGTCTGCCGGAACAGTCTGGACGGCTCTTTTTTCTAGGAGCTTTAAAACCTCCTGTTCTGCCAAATCCCTTTGACCGGGTGAGATGTCTGGAAGGGATTGTTGAGGTACGGGATACCTTCAAGGGATTTTGTAACCCTCGGATATGATCGACTGTACCCACATATCTTGTGAAAGGGAATGCCAGGCTACTGGGTACAGCAAAATCCTTCCCCCGACTGCCTCCAAGGGTGGACAGTCGGACAACACCTCAGGGGTGCTGAAAAGGCTTCTCAGGAAGAGACTCCCTGTTGCCCTGGTTCTGAGGACCCCCCTGCCTCTAGGGCGGCGTCTATTATTGTTACCCCCTCTGCCTCTGGGGGTAAACTGACCACGTGTGTCTGGTGTAGCTCCTTGGGCTTTGCGGAACCACATCTTCCCTCCCTTCTGACCCTTGGGATAGGGTCTAGAAGGGGTGGAAAAATGGACTCCAACGGCAGAAAGAGTTTTACCGTCCTGCTCACACCTGGTCAAGGTTTCCTTCACCTGAGGTCCGAACAAAGCCGAACCGTCAAAGGGGTATTGGTGAAGGACGCCTTAAAGGTCCAAAATTACAAAGCCGCATCCAGGCTTGACGTCTAAGAGCCACTCCTGTGCCTGCGGCCCTGCTCGCTCCATTGGCTGCATAGGATATGAGCCGCATGGAGGAGTTGGTTAAGGAATTCAGGATTGTTAGCTGTGAGGCAATCTTTTCTTGAGCCCCAGCAGCAGAAGGATCCTGGACTACTTCACCTAGTTCCTTGAGAATATCTCTTTGAAGCCTGGTGAAGTGACAAAGGTAGTTCAGCGACGATAGCAAAGGTCGCTGAAGAAAACATCCGCTTTCCATACCTGTCCATGGTCCTAGAATCTTTGTTAGGAGGATGGACAGGTACTGAAGGATCCGCAAGTTCCTTCTTAGTGGCCGCCGCCACCATAGCATCCACAGAGACCCTTGGAAAGAAACTGTTTGTCCGTAGGGGCCGTAATAAATTTGGATGGTCTCCTGGGGACAGGTTCCACAGAATCTGGAGCCCACGCCTTCGAGCCACTACCTGCATAAGTGGGTCGAAGGCGGAGACACCCAGGAGGTGGAGGGTCGGGATCCAAAGCCTCCAGGTATACCGACTCATCCTCGGAGGGGTCAATGGAGGCCAATTCCCCTCTGTTTGAGGAGCTCAAGGATGTCTGAAAAGGAGACATCCTCAGAGGGGATCGTGGGAACCCTCCGACTCATCTAAGTCGGTATCAGATGTAGTAGACTCAGGGAGTCTGTGTGTTTCCTCTTACGTCCTCTTCCGAGGGGTTCCCTGCAGGATCAGGAGAAACCTCGAACAGGAAGATATTCCCAATGGGGAAACCTGGGGCGATGGATCCCTGGGCCTGAGAGCAAGAGGCTGGCAAGAGGCGTCTACAGGCACCGAAGAGGGAGGAGCTAGAGGCATGGACTGTTGTCCTGGCTCAGGTGCCAGGGCACTCCTCATCACCTCAAAGGCTCCCCTCCCCCGGTGACCGGAATATTCCCGTTCCGAGGAAATAGGAATTCCCGGCTCCACTGAGAGGGAAGGCTCCGAGGCCGATGTCGGTGCCGAGCTTACCAAAGCCGAAGCCCCGAGAGGGAGAGCGGGGTCGGACAAGGGTCCGATGCCACTAGCCCCCTCGGAGCCGACAAGGGAAACTCGATGACCGGATCCCTCCAAGGAAGGTCTCAAGGAGGAGATCGGAGCCGAAAAAGGATGTATCGGTTCCGGCGCCGACACAGTCGCTGTCCCGAGAAGCTCCGGCTCCGAACTCTGGTGGGGAGTCGGAGGAGGAAGTTCAAGGGGTGAAGCAATAGCCGAAGTCTGCTGAGACGGGCTATGGAGCATTTGGGCCAGTGCCTGCGACTTTAACAGCCTGCTTACCACCCTCTCTAAATCGTGGTCAGACAGCCTGGAAGATCTCGAAGATCGGCTCCGATGACTCCACTCCGACAAAAGAGGAGACCCCGGAGCCGAGTGGATAGATTCCAAAGACGGGGACCGAGATCTCTTCTTGGATGAAGTCATCGGAGCCGACGTCCTATGGGTTCCAGATGGAGCCGAAGGCTTCGGCTCGATACTGGATACTGTGTCGGCTCCAGCCAGAGCCGACAAGGCAACAGCAGACTGGGTGTCGGAACCGATCGGAACTGACCCTAGCTGAGAAGAAGAAAGATCGGCTCCGGCCGAAGCCGATCTCGACTCCGAAGGAGTCGGAGCCACCAGGGAAGGCTTGGAAGCTGTAGCCTGACCCTTAGATGGCTTGGAAGGCTTACTGGACCCAGGTTTAGTGGGTGAACCTTCCGGCTTTAGCCAGCCACGGAGGATTAACTTATTCCTCCTTTCCTGCAGGACTCGCTGGCTAAAAGAGTGACACAAAGCACAGGAGTCCTGCAGGTGTAAAGGCCCCAGGCAGTAAACACAAGAAGTGTGACCGTCTGTCAGAGACATTTTCTGACAGCACGAGTCACACTTCTTGAAGCCCGAGACAGTTACCTCCTTAGACATAGTCTAAGAAAAAAAGTAACAAAATACTCACACACACACACCCCAAAACAGTCACACAAATTAATCCCACAAACACAGACACACAGATAGGGATTAATAAGGAAGGCCTAGGCCTAACTGAAATTTTTAAACTTTTATAAAGTAAAAATTTTTTTAACTATAAGGGGAATAGGGTGATTGTATGGACACTACACACTAAAAAATAGGAAAAGGGGAAGATAAACCCTGACTTAAGCTGTTTGAAAAACTCAAAACTTACCTCAGCTGGCAAAAAAGGAGACCTCTTCGCAAAGCGGCAAACGAGATCTGGGGTAGTCCCGCCTTGCATCATGGGATATAGGGTTGCCTCGAGCTGGTAAAAGGAGTTCTCAAGCTAAGCAAGTGCAGTGGAGCCGAGGATCGGCTCCGAACCCATCCAGCAAGAATGAAGGCGAGATTGACAACTTAACATGCAATGTTAAAGGTATTAGAGGTTAAGGTTGATTTAGTGGGTTGGAAAATCATAAGTTTTGTTTTTTTAGGATTTAATTAGTTGGGTGTTAGTAAGCCAGGTTTCAACTGCTAAGAAGGATTGTTGAGTTAAGGTCTATAGTACCTGTATTGTGGGAGCAGCACATATTACTGTTGAATCATCTGCACACTGGATGAGAGAGGCTTGAGGGGTTGAGGTGTGAAGGCTGTTTAATTGGGCCTAAAATTGAGCCTTGGGGGGACAACCTTGTGTCAAAGGTAGTAATAGTGATAAGGTCTGTTGGCAAGAGACTGCTTGTCATCCAGTCGGGTAGTCTTGGAACCAGGCAAGTGTCTTTGCAAAAGTTTAGTTTGGAGAGTACACTTAGTAACTTGCTATGGGAAGCCATATCAAAGGCTTTTGACAGGTCAAAGACGATAAGGATACGTAGCGGTCTGTCATTATTCCTATGATAGTTGACAGTGTTGGTAAAAGCCAATAGAGGGGTTGATGTACTATGATGTGCTCGAAAGCCATGCTGGGTGTTGGTTAGTAGTTTGTGGGTGTGCAGGTAGGTAGAGTTGCATACGGATGACCCTCTCTAGGATTTTGGAAAGGCGGGATAATATTGCAATGGGACAGTAGTTGGTGAGTTCTGTGGCTGTTCCTCCCTTATGAAGAGGTATACTAGGAAAAATTTTCCAGATGGTAGGGACTTAATGTTCAGCTATGGACCTGTTGAGAACGGATACAGGATAGGCTATATCCTCGGCTGTTAGTTTTAGGAACTCGGCAGGCAGGTTATCTGCAGCTAATGTGGTGGGTTTTAGCTTTTTAAGTAGTTTTTTGATATATACGGGTTTGCAGGGAGAAATTGGCTTTAATACTGGAGGAGATGGAGGTAGTCGAGTTACGTGTGGGGCTTTGATTGTTGGATAAAGCAAGCACTGTTTCAGTGAAGTATTTATTAAACAGGGAAGCAGTATTGTCAGAGTTATTATTGATATTGGTTGGGGGGGGGGGTGTCCTGACTGCCTGGCTGGAGTATATTATTTATAGCTGACCAGAATCTTTCTGGATTAGTGCGATGCTTAGTTTGTACTTCGGTATAGTAATTAATTTTGTCTTTTTTAATTTGTTGCTTTGCTTTGTTCCCAAGTTCACGGTATATTAGTGGGGTGGGTTGGGACTTAGTTTTGTTCAATACTAATCATACCTTGTCTCTGGATTTAAGTATTGACAGTGTTTCTTTTGTTAACCATGGAGTGTGATTTGATTTGATACTTATACTTCTATTGGGGGCTTAAGAGTTTTAGTATAGTTAGGAAGGTCAAGTTAAAGTAGTTGATTGCATTCTGCAGGGGTAAATGTTTCAGGGGTGTGTCCAGTTACAGTGTTTCAGTATATCTATGAGCTTATTGTGGTTGCAGTGCTTTTTGTTCCTTACTTGTTTAAATGTAGTTTGTTTGGGTTGATTGGTTCGGTTCCTCAGTAAATAGGTTGGGTAGTGGCCACTGAGACCGTCTAGTAGGCAGCCAGAGTGAGTATAATTCTGGCCTATTAATAAGTATCCAATCTAGAGACAAATGTTTATTGGTTGGTTTATTGATTCTAGTAGGTGTGTGAATAAGCTTTGTGAAGCTGTGCAGGTTTATACAGTTTTTGGGGTTTGGGGAGATGCAGTCAAACCAGTCCATATTGACATCGCCCATAACAGTCTCTTGAGGTAGTGATGCACTACACCAGTGTAGTATGATATTTATTCTGGAGCTTATTTTTAATTTGGTGAGTATGAGTTCAACATTATTGGGGCTTGGTGGTTTTTCATTTAGCATTATTATGGAGAGATGGTCTTTGAAAAGCAGGGCCACATCTCCCCCTTTTTTTGTAAGTCTGTCTATACATAATATTATAACCTCAGAGTAGTATTTCATTGTTAGCTATGGAAAGCTTTAGCCAAGTTTCGCTCAGAAGTACAACATATGGAGTGTAGAGGGAGAGGTTGGCATGTAGCTCATTGACTTTGTTTATGCCTCTTATGTTAATATTTAAAATAAGGATATCAGACTTGCTCCTAGGAGGTATGACTGTTGCTTGGGAGTGTTGTAAGTGTATTAAAGTTTGAGTGGCTAAGTTACAGGGACTGCAGGTGGGGCCAGGATTTGGGTAAATGTCACCACTAAGAGATAGTTTGTCAACCAAGTTAACTATAGTTTTTAAGTAGTTTGATGTTGTTAGATAATAGTTGGAGGTGGATTCTTTGAGATGGATGTGATAGGAGGCAGAGAGAGCTACAGTGGTTAAGAGTAGCAGAATGATTGTTAGAATGAACTGGTTAAGGGGGCATTTAAATGGGGGTTGAAAGTTTTTGGTCTTATTTGAAATGGAGTGGGTGTTCGCAAAGGGCATTTTTGTAGAATGGTTTTAGCAAAAGGTATTCTGGTAATAGATGCATGTTCTAGTAGGGGTGCTATAGAAAATTTAGTGCCAAACTATATCTAGGTAGATGGATGTGACTCAGTGTTTGACTGGAGAGGGGGAGTGGTTAAGGAAGTATAAATTACAGGATATGGGGGGGGTGGGTTGGTAGGGGAGTGAAGTGAGCCTGAGCTCAGCGAGGGCGAAAAGAGCATGTTGAACCCAGTTACCATGAGCTGACGTCTGTAAAAACAAATCTGTAGGACCAGGTCAGTATCTGTGGCCAACTTGCAGGGACTGTTTTTTTAGCCAGGAAGAACTTGCAGCTGAATTGTAGGGAGCCACAGGACTACCCAATGGGACATTAAATGTAGCAACCGATGCCAGTCTGTAGCTCTATCCCATTAGGGTGGCTTCAGCAGATTAACTTTCTCTTTATTTTCTACTATTTGCTTTTGTACAAGACCTGTTTGCCAGTAAGTTTTACAGAATAAGCCAAGTTAAAGGCTATTCTATATAAAGTCTGAACGGGACAGAGGTTTAGGCAGCGAGGAATGGGGGGCTTATGGGACTCTGTTGTCCGCGCTAGGTGTACATGCCACGGCCATGTTGTCCACGCTAGATGTACATGCCACGGCCGTGTTGTCCACGCTAGGTGTACATGCCACAGCCGTGCTTTATTAAGACAGAAGTGCAGTTGCCAACGTTTTGCTTGGTTTAAAACATGGAGGGTAGCAAATACATATAATGCCTTTGGCCGTTAAAGACAAGTTCTGTTTCTTAAGGGAGCTATCACAGTTCGCTGGGCTTACTTAGTGTAGAAGAGTAGGAAGCAGGTCAAGAAATTTCCTGGACTGTTCTTTTCTAAAGGGAGAGAAAAAAAGATGGTTAAGTTAAGGGGACTAATGGGAAAAGTAGAGCAAACTATTTAATGATTGCTACGGTGTTGTAAGGAAGTTGTTAGCACAGATTACACAAGGTATTTCCTAGTGCGACATACTTATACTAGGGTGGGCCTACTCTTTGTGGTAGTCTTTGTAGATATCTTAGTGTAGGACAGGGAAAATAACTATGTCACTAATTGAGACATGTTATGGTGATTAATAAAACATTAGCGAGTGCTTGGTATTAAGAACTAAATACATCAGTAAATAGTAAGTACAAACGCTAAATCAGTCACTCAGGTTGACTTCTAACTATTCAGTTTAGCTCAGTTGCAGCTATGTTACTGTTTTGCAAGTCTCCATCATCTACAGCTATAATTCAGCCACAGAGTTCAAGTGTTCTGAAACATTCAGCTTAACAAACTTCTGCTGCCTGCATTACACAGGAGACGAGAACTAAAGGGTGAAGCAAGAAAGTAAAACTCCCAATGAAGATCCCTTTAAGGATCAAACAAAGACCATGTCAAAATGCAAAAATTAGTACAAATGCCTCTCTATCAAAGCATCATGGAGTATACGAAAATTTCAACTAAAATGTTTCAGCACAATGGCTTACAAGTACACTGATATGCAGCTCAAACAATGCACTTGGGTCAACATGTCAGACCAGCAGTTAGGGACAAGTTTCAGTTTTATTAGAACATCAGCCTAGACTAAATGAAAAAAATCAGATGCTCAGCAACGTACAAACACTTCCTAGCACAAATAAAATGTGAGAAAACTAGAAAAACTGAATTGGGGTTCTCACAAACTATAACACTTCAAAAACTGTAAAAGCTACCACAGAAAAAAACATACACAAGCCAACTTAGAAGCTGCCAACCCTTAAAGCTCCAGTCCGTAATACGTTGTCTAACAATGTCCTAACAATAAGAGATGTTACTATGTAGCTAATGCCTCAGTAAAACTGAAAATGAAAGAGAATTTAGGAATCAGAAAATTATGTTCTGGTCTGTCAGCCATGCCTACATGAAAAATGAAGAAAACCGTTTAAATATTCTACAAAAATATTGATTATTAATATTTCTCCAAACTATACTGATTTGAATGTTTATACTACAGTGTCTGTAAAGTCTATCCCCACATTACGTAACTGGATTCACTTCACGTAAGTGACACTGTAGGTGCGCAATCTGTAACATTACCAAATTACTAAAAAAGTCTACAAGTGGATATATAACTTAGGGACACATTTAAAACTATGCTTGAAAACTAAAGATTTCATCCACTACGATATTTACTGCAAAACTTACTGTTACCTACTTAACCAGCAGGCAGGAGGAGTTGAACACATACCAGCCGCCTTCAGAATTTTTTTTTTCTAGTGGATCAAACACATGTTTGAATGCAGTACAGGCTAAACAGTACAAGTTTAGCCAACAAGAAATAATCTAGCAAACAGAAGGGACCTCTGCTTCTCATTCTTCTGACAATAACAAAGCTCAAACTCTGCCAGTGAAAAAATTTCCATTGTTCTAGAGGTAAATGCTTGAGTGACAGAAAAAAAAAGCATAGGAGTTAAAGAGAAGAAGCAGAAGTACCTTGGACTTGAACCAAAGATTGGTGCTGGGAGATGGAGATTATCAGGAAGACCAGTAACAATGTGAAACTACTTAATAAATGGGAGACTGTAAGGCACCAGTCCCATAAGATGTAGAATTAGACACTGAAATGCGGCTTTTTTAAATGTGCCAGAGAAAGAATGCCAGTGTTAAACTAGTGAGTGAATTGTAAAGTACATACATTAAAGTGATGTACTCATCATAACTATGCACCTGTATTGTCCATTTTCATTCTTCCTCAACGTATGGGTACCGGATGCAACCTTGGATCCGACTTGGCCATATGCATTAAATCCAACTCTCGAGCTCTTCCGTCTACCCATAATGCCCTAGTAAGCAAACAAACCTCAGACTGAGTTTGCCACCTTAAGGACCCTAAGATAGAGCAGGAAAAGAAAGATCAGCAAAGATCAAATCTGGAACAAGGGTTCCAAAATATCCACAAGGTCACTCCAAAAAAATAAAAGGAAGGAAGAAGGAGGGTGGCAGGTTGAGAAAAAATGAAAATGGACAACACAGATGCATAGTTATGGTGAGTACATAAGTTTAATATCTGATGTCGTCCTTTTCATTCTTCAATGTATGGGATACAGTCCCTAGCTACATGAATCTTGGGTGGCCCTCATGGAAGAATATTCAAAAGAACTGCTGAACCAAATGCAGCTCTGCTGCTGGAGGTGCAATCTAGTCTGCAATAAGCAATAAAGGTATAAGCATTAGACCAAGTAGCTGCTGCACACATCAATGGAAGTTCTTGACAAGAAGGTGGAAGTGGCCATGGCACTAGTAGAATGTGCTTTAGGAGGCTTTGGAAGGGGGAAAGCCTTGTTGAGTATATATACAAAAGAAATGCAATCAGTAAACCTCTGGGCCAAGCTAACTTAGAAACGGGTGATCGCTGTCTGTCTGATGAGAAAGAAACAAACTGCTGTTCTGATTTCCTCAAATCTTTTGTTCAGTGTAGATAAAGTAGTTGTCTATGTACATCTAAAAGATGTAGCATGTACTCTCCTTTGTTTGAAAAATTAGGAAAGACAGGCAAATGAATTGTTTGATGCTAGATTCAGACCCTACCTTTGATTTAAGAAAAAAAATGGAATGGTTCGTAAGGTAACTCAAAAACAATGCAAGTGGATTTGGAGGATAGAGTCTGGAGTTCAGAAATTCACCTCACAGATGTAATAGCTACTAGGAAAGCTGTTTTCCAAGGCAAACTTCAAGTCAGATTTAGCTGATGGTTCGAACAGCTGTTGGGTCAACCCTTGGAATACTACTGTTAAATCCCAAGGAGGTGATGGGTCATCCACAGGAGGTCTAAGAAGGTGCCTTTAAGAAAGGTCTTGCACAATTTGACGGAAGCATTTATTCCTCAGTGAAACTTAGATATAGCTGCTAACTGTACTTCGTGGAAAAAACTAGCATCTCCTTCAAATTAGATGGTAAAAAAATTCTAGAGCCGTAGTTATAGGAGCACTGAAAGGATCAAGTTCCTTCTGAATAGCCCAAACTGATAATCTTTTCCACTTACTCCTATAGATCTTCCTTGTAGAATTTTTTTGGGAAGACGGAATCATTTTTTGGACTGGGGAGGAAAGCCTGGGATGTCAAGCTATCAATGGAATTACAGACACCATGCAGTTACAGTCCTGAGGTCTGGAATACTGGGATGATTCATCCCAGGGGGTTGTGAAAGAAGGTCTGGACTTGGGTCCAGTATCCTTGGAGGATATCAAAGATGAAACTAAAGGGAAAGAGAACCACACTTGGCGAGTTCAAAAGGGACCAATAAGGATAACTGAGCTATTCAACCTAACTGCTTTCTTTAAAAAATTTGGAATTACAGTTTACAGGGGATAAGCACAAAGTAGACCAGAGGGCCAAGTGTGGACTACAGAATCTCTTGGTGACTCCCCCTGAGAGGGTATTAGGGCAAAAAAACTTGCTGCACTTGTGGTTGTGGAGAGATGCAAACAGGTCACAATAAGTTTGGCCCCAACAACGGAAAATCTTCTCCACTGTTTGATTTAGAGACCACTTGTGAGGCATCAAAATGGACCTATTGAGATTGTTCGCTAGTAAGCTGGATGTACCCCGGTAGGTGTGTTGCCTCAAGAAAGCAGGTGGATGAGATCACCCACTACCACACTCTCATTGCCTCTTGTCAAAGGGGGCAAGATGGGGTTTCCTCCTGTTTTTGATGTACCAAACCAGTCATTGTCCGTTTATATCGCAACTGTCCAGAGAGGGAGAGCATCTTGAAAGGCCTGAAAAAACTGCTCTCATCTCTAGAACATTAATATATGAATTTCTCTCTTGGGGGAGCAAGTGCTTTGGACCATCTGTCCCAAGAAATGGCACTTCCCCAATCTAATGGGGAGGCATCTGGGGTTACCGTAGCTACTGAGGAGACAGAATAAAGGGACATCCAAGGTAAACTGAATCCAGAGATGAAGGTCCTTGCATATTCAAGCAAGTTTGACTAAAAAGGACAGAGACTGATGCAGAACAGACCACTGAACAGCTACAGTCCATTGCAGAACACACATATAGAAGTGGGCCACAGGGACTAAAGTTATGGCTGCTGCCATCGAACCTAAAGCACGAAAGACAAACATGGCTGGAGGAGAAGGGTGGACAAGAATCTACTGTACCTGAAACTTGTGTCTACATGATGCATAGGAGAGGTTGACTTCTTGTGTTCACCTTAGCTCTCTACAGGTTATAGATGAGATTTGTTGGCGTTGACTAAAATGCCTAGTCATTGACACAGTTGGAGCAAATAGACCCTGGATTGCTTTAAGAGATGCCTGGTTTGGAAGGTGAGGAGACAATAGTCTAGATATGGAAACACTCAGAATCCCAGCGGTCTCAGGTGAGCTGCTACCACTGCCATACACTTTGAAAACACTCTGGGGGCTGTGGTGAGACCAAAGGGCAGTGCTCTGAACCAAGAGAGACTGGCTCCCAGTGAAAAGAATAAAAATCTTTGGAATAGTCTGTTCTTGATGTAATAGTATGAGTTCTGGAGATCGACTGAGCACATCCAAGCATCCTTGTGTAGAAGGGGCAGAATGGACTGAACCATGATCATTCAGAACTTTGGCTTCTTCACAAATTGGTTCAGGCTGCTTGGATCAAAAATGGTCTCAGATCCTCTTTGGACTGATGGGACCTCCTGGATGACTCTTGTCCAGCAGCTTTTGAATCTCCTGAGCTGCAGATTCTCTGACTGGGTAGGATATCAGGAATCTACTTCTTTTTGTTAGGGGGAATCTGGAAAAATGGTGGGAAATATCCTCTATATATTTTTAGCACCCAAGAATCTTTTGTCATTAAAGCCCAGGCATCTGGGTGCAAAGACAAGCACCCCCTCAACTGTCTCCAGAGGTGAGCAGTCTGGCAACCCCTTTAGGGGTGCTGAAAGGGTCTATCTGCAAAAGAATCCTGGAAACCCTAATTTTGCGGGTCTCCTCTGCTGCAAGGATGGTGCCTTCCATTTGAACTCTCCCCCTGCCTCTGGAGAAGATGTCTCCACATGAATCCTGGAAAGGGACTTATGGAACCACATTTTTTTACCTCCTCTGATTACAAGAAAAGGATCGTTAAGGGGCAAAAAAGCATATCTCAACAGCAGACAGGGTCTTTCCATCTTGTTCACTCCAGGAAAGCATTTTTCATAGAAGGGCCAATTAAGGATGTCCCATCGAAGGAGGCATTGATGAAATAAGAGTTGAAAAGTCAAATAACCACATCCATCCAACATTCTCCACAGACATGGACTCACTGAAGCAAATATGCACTTTCCAAACCTGTCCACACCCTGGACTCTCTGTTAGGGGCATGGGGGACAGAGGAACTCCACACCTCTAGCTTCATTTTTGTAGCTGCTGACAGGGACTCCTTTGCTCCAATGGGATCTGTCCTTTGAAGGTGCCAAAATTTTGTCTGGGCATTGGGAGATTGGTTCAAAAGACTCTGGTTTCTTCCATGCCTGTTGAAGATTAAATCGACAAGCTCATCTGCCGAGGAGTCACCAAAGACATAGGTGGATTGGAACCAAAAGCTTCCAGAAAAACTGACTCCTCTGGGGAAGGGGTATCTGAAGATCATCCACCGTTTTGAGAATTTCCAGGATATCTGCGAATGAGATGTCATCTGGTGGAGAGATCTTGGGGACCCTTCCACTTCAAAGTCAGTATCTTCAATGAGAGATTCCGTAGGGGAATCTGCGAGTCTCCTTTTGCACATTCTCTTTCAGTAAACCTCTTCTGCAGGATGATCTGGAAAGGTATCTGAAGAGAGGGGAAGTTCCTTAACAGGGACTGGCTGGATGCTAGATGGTACCATCTGTCCCTTTGGAGTATGTCTGATAGTAGAGCTCAGACACGAAGGGGGAAGGAATGTAGGATACAAAGATGAAAGGAGTTGAATCCCTCAGTCGAGAGAAAGCACTCTCCACAACCTCCAAGGCCAATGGACTGGGAGAAGCCATGGCTAGCCACTCTGGACCTGAAAACTCCACAGCTGCCAGGTGAAGACCCTGCCTGGATCCATGCCTTCAGGATGGAGTCGGACCTCAGCTGTCAAACACTGAGGCTCTGAGGGTCAAGGACAGCTCTGATAACATCGGAGTGGATCCCAACCCACTGGATCCAGCACTAATGCTTTGGCTCCAAGACTCATCCCAATCCAAAGCAGTATGAGCAGAACCTGTCAGAGAAACAGTCAGAGTTGAAGATCTAGCCATCTTCCTATCCACCAATGACAATCTTGGGACTCCTAGATCCAAGAGGTCCGAAACCAGAGAATGGATTGGAGGAGATACCACAACGTGAGAAGTGGACAATAGGCTTGTGGATCCAATGGGAGACAGACAGAATAACCCCCATCTGAATTTGAGTTCTGAGGAATTTCCTCATCATCCTATTCACATTAGCTTCTGACAGACCTTTGGAGGACCTAATGGACAAGGTGGTCAACTGAGGTCTAGACTCTTTCCCGGAGTCTCCAGAAGAAAAAGAGAATGCCAACAGGTGAGAAACTGGATTGACTGTGAGCCTGGGTGAGTGGGGGTTAAAGGACACTATGATGAAATGACAACTGTATCAAAGGGTGTGGGATCAGAGTGTTTTTCTTAGGATCTGATGAACTCTGCTGAATTTTTTTGTGGTGGCTCCGATGAAGTTGGAGCTGAAGTAGCAGTCTTCGGGGAATGGGTAGGGGATCTGTTGTGAGACTACTTTGACTCTGAAGAAGATTTCACAAATTTTCTGGGTGTCTGAGCCCCTTAAGAAGAGGAAAATGGTGGCAGCAAACACTTAAGTACCAGCTTGTTGCACCAGTCACTGAGAACTCTCAAATTAAATGCAGCACAAATGCAGCAGTTAGTATTAAGGTGAGGCACTCCACTGGGGATATCAGAACTGGGAACCTTATGCCCACAGGAAGTGCAGTTTTTAAACCCTATTGTTTTTTCCAACATAATTACGGCAGGCCTATACAATAAAGGGTTTAAAGAAAAAGTTAAGAGGAGAAAGACTTTAAGGCTGACTACCAACAATGGTAGAATACCACCTTCTAAAAGGATACAATAAAAAAAGGTTACCATGAAAGGACAAGTACCAACTATGCTATGCTGGAGACTACCAAATGGTATTTGAAACATTTTTTTAGAGGGTGCAATTGGGACAAATCTCATGAGTTACACAAGAATAGGAGAGGGAGGAGGTAAGGGAAATGTTAAATATAGAGGGGATAACTACTTACAAAAAACATGCAAAAACTGCAAAATACACTTTTCAAATAATGCTGAGACTGGGATTGGCATCTTGTACAAGATGGCAGCAAATGGGATTTTGGGTAATGTTGGTTTACTAGGGAGTTATGGGTAGAGGGAAGAGTTTGAGAGTTAGATCCAAAGACTAGTATAAGTGACCAAGTCAGATCCAGTATCCCTACACTGAGGAAGAATGAAAAGGACATCAGATCTCATTTTGTGGCATTAATGTTTATAAGGATACTTAAGGGATTGAAAGTAATTGCAAGCAATTGTTTTTGTTCTCATTAATATTTTTATAAAAAAATTACACAATTTAAAATATATGCTATATAGTAAAGCATTTTTGTATAGGGTGCAGCCAGGG
Source organism: Protopterus annectens (assembly GCF_019279795.1). Taxonomy (NCBI): domain Eukaryota; kingdom Metazoa; phylum Chordata; order Ceratodontiformes; family Protopteridae; genus Protopterus; species Protopterus annectens. The sequence goes on from NC_056741.1 coordinate 1,839,189,354, forward strand.
GTATTTTAAATAAGAGGTGGAGTCTTATAAATGATTGTTATATGCACTAAAGATATTAATACAAATACTGTTTTCTTAGTTGCACTGTATCCAAAATTCACAAAGTTAAAAATTAAGAATGACTGGAAAGAAAATAAAGTGAATATAATCTAGAGATGCTGGACTGAGGAACAGAGGACTGTAAAAGTGTACTGATCACACTATATGCAGTGGTAAGAATAGTTTTCCCTGTTTACAAAGGTGGATATTTAGACTAATGCCCTTGGTCTAAGCTATAGACAAGTTTAAGCAAATGGGTTTGAAAAAAAGACAAAATGATGAAGGCATGGAAAATGGTGGTATTCTTGTACTTGCAAAGTCATTAGCTATTCCTCCCCATCAGCAAATACTTCTCAATGGGAAGACCTACAGATGCAAGCAATTAACCATAGGACGTTTGAACACTGTTAGGAATGAAACTTAAAAAAATATTTTTTTCCATGAAACTATGAAGTTACTACCTGCTTTTTTTTCTCATAACAAACTACTTTTACTTAGAGATGAACGGTTTGCAGGTGCAAGCAATTAACCATGACACCTCTGAACACACTCGACTGAGAGAAATATAGGCGATAACACTAACATTTAAAGGAAGAATGGAAAGCAGTTCAGTGAAAAATGCATGAAGTTTGAAACTGAGAAGTGAAGGCAGCTGCTTCCCCAGCAGACCTTAAGAGTTCAATGCATTTAACACAAAACAGTGCAAAACTGTTCGTTATGTACTCACCATAAGGTTAGATGTATTTAGTCCATTTAGCCTCACATTCTTCACTTGTGGGTTCGGAGCTGAACATCTAGCTCGAAAGTCTTTGATTGGCTGGGCTAAGATGGTATCCCAAAATACACTGCTCCACATCCCCAGATCTAGTTAGCTGCCAACAGAAGTATCGTATCCATCGCCCAAACACACACACACACACACACACCCATAACAACGAGGTCCAACAAATTATCCAAAGGGACTCTGTAACCTTAGAAGTACAAGGAGATCCTCCAAATCCTCCAGGCGTGGGGGACGGTGGGGGGGGGGGGGTTAATGAAGAATGTGAGGCAAGATGGACTACATAAATCCAATGTTATGGTGAGTACATAACTAAATGATGTTATGTAGTCCTATCTTGCCTACAATCTTCACTTGTGAGACAGCGTCCCTAGCACCTACATCCTGGGTGGCTCAATGGAAAATACTCCTGAGCACTGTGGAGCCAAAAGATGATCTGCACCTGGACACCACATCCAATTTGTAATGGGAAACAAACGTGTCAGGAGAAGCCCATGTTGCAGCCGCACCTATATCGTCCATCGATAACCTAGCCTGAAAGGCTGTGGAAGTGGAAACTGCTCTGGTAGTGTGTGCTCTGACTGGAAAGGGCAGGCTCTTTCCCCCTGCCTGATAAAGGAGACGCAACCAGCTATCTACCTAGAGATGGTGACCTTGGAAACCAAAGATCCCAAGCGATTCTCTGAGAACGAAACGAAGAGCTGGTCTGACTTCTGCCAATCTTTAGTCCTGTGTAGATAAAAGCGTAATTGCCTATGAACATCCAACAGATGAAACTGGTACTCTGCCTTATTGGAGAAGTTGGGGAAGAAGACCGGCAGCTCAATGGACTGATTAATATTAGATAAGGAAGCCACCTTGGGAAGAAAAGACGGATTTGGTCTGAGAGAGACTATCTTAATGGAATATCAAATATGGGGGCTTAACTGATAGGGCCTGAAGTTCTGATACTCGTCTAGCTGATGTGTGATAGCTATCAAAAAGGCAGATTTCCATGTAAGAAATTTTAAATCGCAGGAAGCCATGGGCTCAAAGGGTGGTAGAGTGAGGGCCTGCAGAACAAAATTGAGGTCCCAGGGCATAACAGGTTGTGATACAGGGGGACGAAGAAGAAGAGTGCCTTTCAGGAATGCTCTACACAGCCTGTGTGCCATTAAGCTAGGTTCATAAGCCACATGATAATTTGAAATAGCGGCCAGCTGAACTTTGATGGTGGCTGAGGCAGACCCTTGGTAGAATAAATGAGAGAAAAATTCCAAAACAGAATCAATGGGGGCCTCAATACCTTTGGACTGGTCCCATATCGAAAACCTTTTCCACTTGCTAGACTAGATCTTCCTAGTGGACGGCTTATGAGAGGACGAAAGAATATGGACCACGTCTGGAGAAAAATCGTGACACCTGACTACGGATGGAAGTGGAGTAGTCAGGCGGTCAGCCACAGGATCTCCAGGGAGGAGTGGAGCTGTCCCGACATGTGTCAGCAAGTCTGGACGAGGGTCCAGAGTCCAAGGAGCATCCACGATGTAAGGTTGAAGGAAGGGGGGCCATACTTGTCGAGGCCAGTGTGGCGCGATCAGAATCAATCCGCTTCCCAAGGATACCACTTTCTGAATCACCCTTGAGATAAGAGGAAACGGAGGGGAAAGCATACAGCAGGCCTGAGGGCCAATTGTGCGCAAGAGCGTCCCTTGGAGATTCCCCCGGTGGGGGGATCAGCGAGAAGCAGCTGCTGCATTTCGCATTGAGGGGCTGGCAAACAGATCGCAGCAAGGCTGACCCCATTTGCTGAATATACTGTCCACCACCCGGCGGTTCAAGGACCACTCGTAAGGCATGAGGATTGCCCTGCTTAGCCTGTCTCAATCACATTGGTTTTCTCCGGGATGTGCGTTGCCACCAAGGCCCATTGGGAAGCTATCGCCCAATTCCACACTCTCATGGCCTCCCTGCATAGTGGGTACGATCTGGTTCCTCCTTGTTTGTTGAGATACCACACTACTGACATGTTGTACGAGTGTATCGCAATAATCCCTAGAGGGAGGACATCCTGAAGTGCCTGCAACGCTAGGAGCATTGCCTTCATCTCCAGGACATTTATGTGCAAGTCTATCTCGTGCTCCTGCCACGTGCCTTGGACCATCCTGCCGAGATAATGCTCCCCCCACCCTATCTGGTAGGCGTCCATGGTCACTGTGGCTACCAGGGTGGGTGGAACAAAGGGTTTCCCTACGTCTAAGTTGTTGGTGCATAGCCACCAACTGAGGTCCTGTTTGCATCTGCCTGTGATTAAGATAGGATGGGATAGCGGTAGTCTTTGGAAGGATCATTGGGCGAATAGGAGCCATTGTATGATCCTCATATGTAACCTCGCTTACGGGACCCATCATGATAGTGGACGCCATCGTCCCCAGTAACTGAAGAACTAGTCTTGCCCTCACACGTGTCAGAGGCATCATCATCCGAACCTGTTGTTGCAACCCTGTGATCCTCTCCATAGGTAGGAATGCTCTCAACCGAATAGTGTCCAACTCTGCTCCTATAAATGAGACACGCTGTGAGGGTAGCAAGGCAGATTTTTTCCAGTTTTGTTGTGATGCCAAACTGGTGACAAAGATCGATGGTAGTATCTCTGTTTTGAAACAGTAGATGCTTGGTGGGGGTGGATAGGAGCCAGTCATCCAGGTAAGGAAACACCTGGAATCCTTGACATCTCAAGTGAGCAGTCACCACTGCCATGCACTTGAACACCTTGGGGGCTGTAGTGAGACCAAAGGGCAGGGCTCGAAACTGGAAGTGCCTGGCTCCCAGCCGGAAGTGTAGATGACATCTGGATGCTCTGTCCATTTTGATGTGGTAATAAGCATTCTTCAGGTCGATGGAGCACATCCATACTTTCCTTTCCCAATAACGGGAGAATCGATTGCAGCGTGACCATCCGGAATTTGGACTTGTGTAGGTAATGAATGAGTTGGCTGAGATCCAAAATGGGTCTCAGGTCCCCCGTTCTTTTCGGCACCAAAAAGAATCTCGAGTAAGTCCCTAATCCGATCTGGTCTGGGGGAACGGGTTGGATGACTCCTTTTTCTAGCAGCTGAGAAACCTCTGTTGCTGCATGACCCCTCTGACTGGGTGGAACATCTGGGATCCTTTTGATGGGGGGAGGTGTGGAGTGAAATGGGATGGTGTAACCTCCGGCGATTATCCCTAATACCCATCTGTCCTGGGTGATGTTGACCCAGGCTTCCGGATGCCAGGAAATTCGACCCCCGACTGGCTCCAGAGAAGCACAGCTGGGGAACCGCAAAAGGAATCACTGCCCCCAGAATTGCGGGGGCCCTCTCTGCCTCTGGGGCGATGACTCCCTGAATACAACCCCCCTCCCCTGCCTCGGGGGGTAAGGGGTCTCACCCTGTGCGGTAGGAAAAGACCTTTGTGATTTTTTGAACCACATCTTTCCCCCTCGCTGAGCCTTGGGATAAGGATTCGACGGGAGGGAAAAACTGACCCCCACGGCAGACAAGGTCTTTCCCTCTTGATGGCACCTGGTGAGTGTGTCTTTCACTTTGATCCCAAACAAGGAGGAACCATCAAAGGGGGCATCAGTAAAGGAAGACTTAAAGGCCTTCACAAAGTGACACAGGCGTAGCCAGGCTTGCCTCCTGAGGGCCACTCCTGAACTAGCCGTCCTACTAGCTCCCTTGGCCACGTACGAAATCAGTCGCATGGACGAGTTAGCAATGGAGTTGAGGGTAGAGAGCTGAGTGTTGACAGTCTGAGCCACCGCCTCAGGCACGTTACCAGTTAGAGTATCTCCTAACTCCTTAAGGAGATCTCTCTGAAGCCGCATGAAAGGAAACAAATAATTCAGTGACCGCAAGGTAAAGGTCGCTGAAGACAAGTGTACGCTTCCCGTACCGATCCACAGTTCTAGACTCCTTGTTAGGAGGATGGACCGAAGAGGAAGACTCGGCAACTTCCTTCTGTGTGGCAGCCGCCACCACCATAGCATCTACCGGGACTCCCTTTGTTAAAAATTCTTTCCCTTGGGGAGCAGACAAAAATCTGTTGGGGCATCGAGAAACAGGCTCCACAGAGTCAGGAGTCTCCCACACCCTCTGACAAATAAGGTCCAGAAGCTCGTCAAAGGGTAGAGACATCCAGTAGGCAGAGGGCTGAGCGCAAAAGGCCTTAAGGAATACAGACTCCTCCTCGGAGGGGGTTTTGGAGGGCCAGTCTCCTCTTTGTTTCAAGATCTCCAGGATATCAGAGAACGAAACGTCCTCAGAGGAAGACTTAGGGGACCCCTCCGATTCCTTGAGGTCAGTATCGGAAGTGAGAGACTCGTCTTGGGAGTCTATGTGCTTCCTCTTGCACGATTTCTTTCTGGAGGGTTCCTCAGGCACAGGCTCTGAGGGCCCCTCAGAAAGAAGGGGACCACTCATGGGGGTATCCTTAGGCCCTGCGCTCTGCTATCCAAGGATAGGTGGGTGTCAGAAGCTCTCACCGGTGTTGTGGGGGATGGAAGAACCGATCCGAGAGACGTAGCTGACCTAGCCAGCTGGCTCCAGAGCCAACTGGGTTGAAGCAGAGAAAAGTTTGGCCAACACCGGTGACTGTAGGAGCCTCTGCACCACCCTATCTACATCCAAATCGGAAAGCCTGGAGGATTTGGAGGAAATGGATGGAGACCTAGACCTCCTATCTGGAGAACCTTGCCTCAAGCTTGGCGACCGGCTCCAAATCGGTTCCAAAATTATCGGAGCAGACGCAGACTCAGTCGACACAGCTACCTCCTGCGGCCCCGATGTCGGTGGAGCCGAGGAAGCAGACTCAACAATGGTAATTTTACAAGGTGGCTCAGAAGCAAGAG